>NW_023641934.1:25000-32500 GCF_015228065.2 Penaeus monodon
ACACACATATACATATATATATATCTATATATATATATAAATATTCTATATATATATTATATATATATATATATATATATCTATATTGTCTACTATCTATGTAGGTTTCTATATATATATATATATATTTCCCACTATCTATAGATCTTCTTATATATACTATATATATATTATAATATATCTATACAACACCCTCTTCATCGCTCTGCTGATCACTTCTCCTACCTATACCGGAAACCTTTCCATATATATACACACTTAGGTATGGTTTATAATGCACACGTATGTGTTCCTCTGCGCTATCCGCATCTGTGACCCGCAGTACCTAGATGGAGAGATGACCCACTGAATCGTTCGTTCTTAAAACTGGGGGAAAGGCGAACCCTTGTCAGGTTTTCGACCTTCGCGTTATCTCGGCAGGGCTTACCTTCTACCAAGACTACACTCTAAAGATACTCATAACCTACCCATCCTCATCCGCCCTCGTTCGCGTTATCCAGGCAGGGCGTCCTTCTACCACGACTACACTCCTAAGAGACTCATACCTACCTCCTCCAGCCGCCCCTACACTGAGGAGACTACTCTCTCCGTCGCCCTCATTCACTCTCTCAACTGCTGGCGATCTTTCGCCAGTGAAACACTCTCCGTGCAACCTGGTTTACAACCAGATTTCCGCTCTACAGGTGGGGCACCTATGCATTCTTTGCCTCCTGGATAAGCATATTTCGGCGAGGACAAGCTCCAGGTCTCAATGACGTATGTCTCACCGCAAGTACGCTGTAATCTAGGGCAACACAACCACATCAATGCACGGGCATCAGCATGGGATTGGTAAGACGCGCGAATTGTCTTCCTTCCGCTGGATGCCCCCATGCCCGAGAACTGTGGAATACTCCTAATTAACTCCTGCCTAATTCACCTGACAGCGGGTTTTTCTCGACCGTCCTCCTCGCCTCCCCCTCCTCTGCCTTCTCCCTATGCCCGCCATCCTGTGCTAGGCGCCCGTTCTCTGAACTGACCTTGACCTCCCTTCGCTTCCGTTTCGTCTGTCCGCACCTACCCCGGTTACCGCGTGCCTCTCCTCTTTCGCTTTATACCCCCTCCTATCCCTTTCCTCTAGCCCAGGCTCTACACTGATAACGGTGTCGGCTCTCATCCGATGGGTCTGGCGGTTCGCGCCCCGCCCATGCGCGAGAAGTTGCATTGTCGCCTGATTTACTGCTGTGCTGGCCCTCAACTGCGTGTAAGGACTAGTTCAGCCGAGTCAGCACCAGCTGACACACGTGAGCGAGTCGGCATTAGGCCGACACAGCCGGGGCTCCCTCATGGGTATCTGCCCGTGCGAGGCGAACTTCGCATCTTGGACTTATCCTTTAATTCGTTCCTCTTCAACCTGAAGATGTAGTCCAGGCGGATTTTCGAAACTGTATCTCATTTTCAATGATCTAGTTTATCACTGTGGTTTTTCCTACCATAATATATTATATATAGTATATATATATAGATAGATATATATAGTATATATAGATATAATATATATATTACTTATCTGTATGTTTATATATTTTGTGTGTATCTATCTTTCTATATTAATATATATCTAGACTTATTTCTATATATTTATATATAATGTATATATATTATATATTAGTATCATATATTATATAAATATATATACCACACACACTATATGATTTGTGTAACCCTGTGTATTTATACATACATACACACACACACACACCACACAAAAAAAACAAATATATATAGAGTGTGTATATATATTATCTATATATATATATATATATTATATATATATAGTCTAATATAATCTATATGCGCGTGTGGTTACACACACACACACACAACACACACACACAGATGTATAGTATATATGTATATATAGATAAGTCTATATATATATATAATATAATATTTATATAGATATAATATATTTGTCTATATTATAAATATATAGTATATATATATATATATCTATCTTATATCTTATACTATGGTAATTATAATAGGTTTTTGCCCCTCAGCGTCGATCGTAGCCGAATAGGTATATTAACCTGCCGTGACGATCGTTATCTTGTATTTAGCAAACGTTTCGTAGAATATCCCAACCTTCATTCTCAATGCTGTCAGCGGAAATCAGATGAATAAGGTCGTTAACAATTTAGTTAAAGAGAGGTCTCTGTCTGGATTTTTACATAATTAAACAACGTAAACCATTAGTTACAGTAATACAGCATACAAACATGACATGAAGGGAATATATATATTTAATTATAATTATATATTATATTATATATATGGCTTGTATATATATAATATATATATATATAGATATAATATATATATATTAGATATAATATATATATCTATATAATATATATACACACACAATGATAAATTAAATATTTGAACAAAATATATGTACAAACAAGTATGCTATATACCAAAGAGGTTCATTATGATGAGGAGAGTCAAATGGTACCAAGCTCGTTGCGGTTGTTCTTTTTTCAGTTCTGGCTACATTTTTTTTTTTTTTTTTTTTTTTTTTTTTTTTTTTTTTTTTTTGGGGGGGAAATCAGATGGATTCTTATAGGGTGATTATGTCATGCGGGTGAATGAGAGGAACAATACTAAAGATCTGTGTTAGGAAAAAGGGTGTGATTGTTCGTGAATGTTCTCTTATTGCCGATAAGGATGGTTTGCTCGCGTGAGCCATTTCTTTGTGTTCGAAGAAGCGGTGACGGTATCAGTCTTGAATTGATCCCACGTACTTAGCTTGCAGCTGGGAGAGGTAAATAATATACCACATTAGAACACATGTCAAAACTAGGAGTTTCCATAGTTGTTTCATGAACTTTGCTCAATTTTGGTGTCGCTGTGAAAACAAAGTAAACTTAATCTGGGATATTATTTCGCAAGAGTGTTGAATTGTTTACTAATTTCATACTTAAATCACAATATAAATATGTTATATAGTTATGGTCTCTTTTGACAGTAAACATTTGTTGATTGAGATTTCTACATAGAAAACATTAGTACTTTATCAACAGCTGTCATGGGTACTTTTTTGTATATCAGCGAGTTTTTATATTTATGATCTGTAATATATTTTTGTATGTATATTAGCGTATTTGCCTTTAAATGATTTTGTTTACAGACATTGTAATTACGTAGTTGTAAAATAGACCATATCTTCATAATTCATATATCTAACAACCTTATCATCTGGATTCCACTTACAGGATTGAAAATGGAGGCTTCTATGGTCCTTCGAAACGTTTGGAAAATGAATATGAAATTCTTCACGGGCGTGTTAATATACCTTTTCGTGTATATATATATATATATATATATATATATATATATATTATATAGTATGCGTAGGGGGGTGGTATATTATATATATTATATATATATACAATACAACATACATATATACATATATATATACATATATATAGGGGTGAACGAGTATTTATATATTATATTATATATATATATCTATATATATTATATATATATTATATTCACAACTCCCGCGCGCGCACACACACCATTAAACAAACAAACAAACAAACAAACACATCCCCATATATATGTGTTTGTGTGTCCTGTCTAAGAGTGCATGTTTTGTAATCTGTTAGTATGTGGTGTGTGTGTGTTGTGTGTGTGTGTGTGTGTGTGTGTGTGTGTGTTGTGTGTGTGTGGGTGTGTGTGTGTGTGTGTGTGTGTGTGTGTGTTTGTATACGTAAATATAGATGTATATATCTGTATAATGTGTCTGGATATGTGTGTAGGTATACAATTACATATATGTGTATTAAATATATATACTATATATAGAGATAGATATAGATAGATATTATATATATATAACCTCATATATATATATATATAAATCTATACTATATATATATATATATTTATATATATATATATATCTTATAGATATATCTATTATCTATATATATCTGCATATATTTATATATACATCTATAATTATATATATATATATACTATCTATATATTATATATATCTTATATAGTATATATAATATGAATGTAAAATGAATATAAAATGAAGATATGTATATGTATAATACTGGATGAAATTGTGATATACATCCATATACATAGATATAATTAGATATTATCATATATTATATATATATATTATATATATCGTATATAGTATATGTGCGTGCGTTTGTGGTGTTTGGTTTGTCTATGCACTCAATACGGTATCATCATATGTATATGTATGTTGAAGATAGTAAAAAAAGTACAATGACAAATAGATAAGAGTATATAATAAGTTAGAAATAATTATATAATATAAGAGGTGGGTTACATAACTGCCCCTCCCCCTCTCTCTTCTTGTTTAGAATGTCACCCGTCAGTCCTCATTTTGTAATTTCTGGCCAGTTTATTGTAAGATTGGATCCCGTGTTTTGCATAATCCACTACGGTGTGTGTGTGTGTGTGTGTGTGTGTGTGGTTGTTGTGTGTTGTGTGTGTGTGGTGTGTGGTATGAATATATATAATTTATATGATATAATTATTTTTATAAATATATACATACACATGCATCATCATACACACAACACACACACACACGAACACAACACACACACATATAATATATATATATTATATAGATATTATTATATATATACATATTTTAGATATAATTTATATATATAGATGTTGTAGGATGAAGATTGCATCTTTGATATATATATATATATATATATATCACATATGCATATATTCAAATACACATCTATATATATAAAAATATTATATATATATATATATATATATATATATATTATATAGTTATATATTATATATATATGTTGTGTGTGGTGTGTGTGTGTGTGTGTGTGTGTATGTATGTAGCGTGTGTATGTTTATTTTATAATACATATATATATAAATATATATATTCATACACCCACACACCCACACACCCGCACCCACACACGACACACCACAACACACACACACCGTAGTTGATAGCAAAAAGGTACCAAGCTTACAGAAAATGGCCAGAAATTACAAAATTAGACTGACGTAGACATTTACACAAGAAAGAGAGAGGGGGAGGGCAGTATGTAACCCAACTTTATATCTATAATTATATCTAACTATTTAATATAATTTCTTATATATTTGTCATTACTATCTTCACACGTAATATACAGATATGAATATACCCATGTATAGTGGCATAGTACACACACACACACACACACACACGCCGCACATATATATATATATTAATACTATATATATATGCAATTATATATAATGATATATAATAGATCTGATATGTATTTATATACATTTAACATATATCATATACTATTCATTTATATCATTTCTATTCATATATATAATATAATATAGTATAATATATAGATATATATAGAGATATATCTTATATAATATTTATTGTATAGTTCAATCTATGCATATATATATATATATATATATATATATAATTATCTGATATATGTCTATATATAATCACCTATATATATATCCATATATATATATAGATATTATATATAGATATCGTCTCTACTATACTAGTGAATTATATATGCACATATATGTATATTTGTATAATACACACATATAACGAGACACATATACATCTATATACTATATATTTTACGTATCAACACACACCCACACCAAACCAACAAAAACACACACAACACCACACACAACACACCACACACACACCACACACCACCCACACCACACCGCACACACATACACACACCCACAGACACACACCGACACACACCACCCACACACACACACACACAACACCACACACACAAACCCATACTCACAGATCAAACATGCACCATAACCGACACATGCAGACCTACACACATATATATTTGTTTGTGTTTGTTTTTGGGTGGTTGTTTGTTTAATTGTGTGTGTGTGGCGCGCGCCGGGAGTTGTGATATATATATTATATTATATAGTATATATATATATATATATAATAATATATATAGATATTATATATATGTGTATATATATAGGGTATTATGTATGTATGTATTATATATGTAGATAATATATATATATATATATATATATATATATATATATATATATATATATATATGGTGAAGAATATATACACGAAAAAGGTATATTTAACACCCGTGAAGAATTTCATATTCATTTTCCAAACTTGCGAAGGACCTAGAAGCCCCCCCACACCCCCCCCCCCCCTCCATTTTCAATCTGTAAGTGGGAATCCCGATGATAAGGTTGTTAGATATATGAATTATGAAGATAGTTCTCGATTTTACAATACGTAATTATACAATGTAACCAAAATAATTAAAGCAATACGAATTAATAAAATACAAGATATATATACAGATCATAAATATAAAAATTTGTGCTATACAAAAAAGTAACCTCATTACAGCTGTTTGATAATGTAACTATTTTTCTATGTAAGAAATTCTCAAATCAACAAACTGTCTCTACTGCAAAAGAGACCATAATATTATAACTATTATATTTGGGTGATTTAAGTATAAATTAGGTAACAATTTCAAACACTCTTGCGAAATAATTATCCCCAGATAAGTTTCTTTGTTTTCACAGCGACAAACAACGATTGTAGTCAAAGTTCATGAAACAACCTTGAAACTCCTAGTTTTGACATGTGTTCTAATGTGGTATATTTTTATTTACCTGTCCCAGCTGCCAAGCGTAAGTACGTGGGATCAATTTTCAAGTTGAACGTCACCGCTCTTTCGAACACAAGCAAGGGGCTCACGCTGAGCAAACCCTCTCTTATCGGAATAAGAGAACTTCACTTAAACACCACACCTTTTTCTAACACGATGTTAGTATTGTATCCTCTCTTCCACCGCCAGGACATCATCACCTCAGAATCCTCTTGACAAAAAAAAAAAAAAAAAAAAAACAAAAAAAAAAAAAAAAGAAAAAATGTAGCCAGAACTGAACAAAGAACAACCCAACGGCTTGGTCACCTATTTGACTACTCTCATCAAATGAACCTCTTTGGTTGAATATAGCATACTTTTTTGTACATATATTTTTTTGTGTTCGAAATCTTTACATTTATCTTTGTTGTGTATATATATATATATGTATAATATATATATATAATTATATATATATATATATACTATATATATATTATATATACATATATATGATATATAGATATATATATATCTATATATAATATATATAGTCTATATTTTTCCCTCATGTTCTGTTTTGTATTGCTGTCTTTACTTTAATTATTGTGTTTCGTTTGTTTAATTATGTAAAATCAGACCTTCTCTTGTGTTAACTAAATTGTCTAACGACCTATTATCTGATTTTCCGCTGACAGCACTGAGCATGAAGGTTTGGGATATTCTACGAACGTTTGCTAAATAGATAGATTCTTCAACGGCAGTGTTA
>NW_023641935.1:0-10196 GCF_015228065.2 Penaeus monodon
CAAAATATTTGTCCTCAACATTTTCAGATTAATTCTAGGCTATGATATAGAAGTAAGAACGGACCATCAGCCACTGACCATATCATGTCTTGCAAGGACCCCTGGTAAATTGGCCAGGCATTTGGATACCTTGCTAGAGTTCAACCATCGATTGTGTATACCCCTGTCCCTTGCAATAAGGTTGCAGACGCCTTATCTCGAGCACCTGTATACTCCCTGTTCTCTGATAAACCCCATAGATGCTCTAGATAGTAATGCCTAAAAGAAAGCAGAGAAGTGACAGCTTGTATAAGGACATCATCAAAAGTCTAGAAGCTAACCAGTAACCCCTTTACCCCCAAGAAACCATCTTCCGGTTAAGGATTTTAACCTGGACGAGTCTGGCCTCCTCTTTAGATTGTCCATGCCCAGGAAAAGGGGAGGAAGACAAAGATTAGTTATAGACAGTTAGTAGTCCCTGAGTGCCTTTTTCCCCTCATCCTTAAATACTCCATAAGTCATTGGAGCAGCTCACGCTGGGGCTTCCAAAGCCGTTCAGTGTGCTAGGTCAAGATTCTATTTCCCAGGTTTTATCCAGAGAGTTTTGACATGTTAAGAGTTGTCGTGTCTGCCCATTATACAAGGGCTCAACCCATCAGCCTGCCCCTGCATTGTTGTATGATATCCCTTCCATAAAGGTATCTTGCATACCCTTTCAGGATTTATACCAACCCCAGGGGCAACAGGTACATTCTAGTTTTCATTGAAACTTCAGTAGATACTGTGAGCTTGTTCCTGTACCGGACAAGTCGCTCACACCTTTGCTAGAGCCTTCTATAACAATATCATATGCAGATACCAGTCCCCCCAGCAGCTCAGCAGCGATAATGGAACAGAATTCTGTAATAAGATCCTCTCACAGTTATGAATGTCAAGAAGGTTAATATCCTCCCATACCGACCTCAGGCCAATGGTATTACAGAGAGACTGAACAAGACCATCTTAAACTTAATGAGAACTATGATTACTGACCATGATGACGACTGGGACCTCTATACCCATTGTACAATCAGCTATTAACTGCAATTATCATTCCTCACTCGGTGACATCCTCATTTCCTGCTATTCGGTACGGACAAAAAACTCCCTTACGAGCTCTTGGATGCGAAGCCAGACCCCAACTATGATGACAACTATGCCAAGACCTACTTATCAGGCAACAAAAAGCCTTTACGTTAGCCAAGGAAAAGCTAACTTTATCCAGGGACAAAATAATCAAACCAACATAAGATAGCAAGGATTAAGGCAATTGAAGTGGGAGCATAAATCCACAAACTCTTCCTATGCCCCAAGGTCAGCCCCTATCTTCCGATGGGCCTACATGGTGCTACAGTGTCGCAATACAGAGGCACTTTGCAGGAGTTTAAAAGGATGAGTCACTATCAAGGTTCCACCAAACTGAAGTTTCGCTAATAAGTACTTTGTAGAGCAGTCTCTGATTGTAGTGCCCACCTCACCAGGTCCTCGGGCTTGCCAGATGAATCCCGTCCTCTTCCTGTCCCTTCTCCTCTGTTAGTGGCGCCATCTCGCGAATCTACAGAGCGTCCCTTGCGCTATTATAGAGGACCTTGGTGTAACTTCCCTGTCACTAATCATGTAGAGATAACTGCTAGTATTCACCCCTTTATAGAATTTCTTCACTTGCACATTTCACCAGCAAGGTCAAAGAGCTAAGATCCATATATATTCTATCCATGATAAGATTTGAATGGTACACAGGAGAGAGCTTCCTCACTCACCATCCTGAATGCCACAATAGATGACTTGAGTAAATCATACAGCAACCATTTCCACGCCTCTCGCCGTGGTTTATAACGCAATTGGGAAATTATTGCAACACGCATTTTGGGTCATTGACGAAAAGACACCCTTAACAGCCGTCTTGTGATTATAAGTCATTCCTACATAACATCATTGCAAGATCTGACTATTGGTCATGTTAGATTTATTAGTAGGAAGTTAGTCACTCCCCAATATGTCCAGTATTGAGAACAGTTACATACCTATCAAGGATATCACTAACGTGCAACGATTCACCGCTTCGGTATTAGCGTATTATCTTATCATTATGCTATACATAATTTTCAGAGTGATGTAGAGCGTTTCAGTACAGACCTAATAATGGCTGCCGTGGTGAGGTCTTTCCAGGATTAATATCCCCACATTATAGCTTAACTGCATAACCAGGGTCACCTCTATGTCTTACCAAACCCTTTTAATTTTGGAGACACAACATTATCTTACACCCATCTACGGTCTACCTGACACCCGTGGCCTGTCCGTCCTTATTACCCTCTACCTAAACACATTCAAAACATACCGATTACACCCTTTCCTCACATTATTTAACAGTACCCATGTATCCTCTCTTTGCCCCCACTATCATCCTTAAGTCCTGCAAAGTCGGTCCCTATTAGTCCATCCCTGACTCCTTGATGGGTGTCTAAGCCATCACCCCGTCGTTTCATATGCTACCACACACACCCTACCCAGACCTGTTATAACATTCATCTGGTTCACGTGCCCTCTTGTCTAGCATCAACATACACTACCCAGTGCACTTTGACGAGATTCCTCTTTCACCATATCCCTTTGTCCTGTCATTACCTGATGTATCAATCCTACATTCTTCAAAGTTACAACATCAACTTATTAAATGCCATGATTCACCCAAGAACACACTTATCACAGGCACGTTTTACTACCCCACACTTGCCAAAACTCAATACTTCATTCAATTACCAATACCAGCAACACACGTCTTATAATGTCTTCCAGACTAAATGCTCCGGTGAACACCCCTTTTAGCTTACACTACCAAACATTTAATGGAACACTACCAAGATCAAGCCTTCGATACTCCCACACCACCTGAATGACTATACCTATGCTCCTTCCTTGACTCACATCACATACCTTTGGCTACCCGTCTAAATCACCCTTCTGGCATCCTCATCGTCTTCCTTTATTCTATATCTATCATAAGGTCACCATTTCGTTCGCCTCGGTGAACGGACTAGAACAAGGTAACAACTAACCCCTGCCCCCACACCAATGAACGATAGCCATGACACAGGTTTGGACTGGGTCAACTGGTTGTGAATGGCAAAGACATTGGCACTTGACGCGCGGCTAACTACTCGGACCCGGCAGTCGACGTTCATGCAACCCTTGCATTCTGCCACAACAGCATGTCAAGACGAGAGGGACCTGCCACCTACCAGCGGCCGCTGTCCTTGTCAACAGTAATATTTCTGCCCATTTCAACATTACAGATGTTGCAGACGGCTTGAGACGAGCCTTGTACGTCGGCTGGAGCGATATAAAACAACACGGAAGGTGGTGCTCCTCACAGCTGTCCAGTGGTTGAACAAAGGCTGCGCTTCCTGTCACTGCTTCCTGAATACACCTTATCACTGGAGCAGCCCACTATTTGCACCTGCCACCCGGAGCCCATGGCTTTCACAAGGACCTCTAGGTGACCTACATGTCCCCTCAAGCAAAGCCAGCGACTCACCCCCCGTGACGGTTGATAAACCTGACACTCCAGCCGTGGAAGCAAGGCCCCGCCAGGATGGTAGCGGTGAATAATAGGGGGGACATTCTCCATACCTCGGCAGAAAGGGCTCAGCTCCACTCTCGTGTTGCTCACAGACCGTGGGCTAGGCACCGTCCTTTAGGGAAGGTGCTGGGTATATATGCAGGCTATACTAAAAGGCCTGTTTAAGTTAAAAAGGTACAACATTATTTATAAGGGTTGCCGAAGTATAGTATTAAGTTACGGAGGTGTCTGATGGGAAGGATGTAAGATTCATGTTGACAGGCTTAAAGTTAGAGACATCTCTTGGCCCGGGACAGGGGGGAAATGTAAATAGGGCCTATCCAATCCATGATCCTACTGATTCTAAGGAGCAGGTAAGTTGTGTGAGGACACTTATCTTGCCAGGAGGATAGTGTCACTTTTAAGATTGTACAATAAACGGAATGCGTCTGCTAGTGGGACGTCATGCTTGTGGGTTTGCCATGTCGTCATTAGTGACGTCACAAACCGTGACAAGGCAGCTACTCACGGGTGTCCGTGTGGTCTAAGAGATTAGCCAATACCCTGGCTAGGGGGCTTGTTATAGTTCATAAGGTCACGGTCAGTATTATGCTGTTTACATGGAACTCACCATTTTATGCAGGTTGAAACTCTAGTGGACTGGGACAAGAGTGGTTAGCTTGTAAACATATAGATACTAAGACGAAAAATAAAACAAGGCAATTTCTTTTTTTTTTTTTTTTGGCAGCGTACTGGTGTCCTATTTCCCTCGGCTAACCAGTGATGATAAAAGTTCATTGTAAAACACTGGTATATCAAGTATCATGGGATATCTGAGGATAATTTGCTTTTCAAGTATGTCAATGATGGAATGAGTAATAATAATAATCTATAACATCGCATCTCTTGTTTTCTATTGTATGCGAGTGCCGTGACCTGGACTCCCCCACTATCCCGCCTTTGGCGCTACCACTCGCATGCCCGGGACGATGCGTGGGTGGCAGGTGGTTACTTGGCAGAGAAAGAATAAGGAATAAGGAAGGTGCAGATCAGGTCTCAAGGGACTTTGACCTGAATTGTCCCGGTTCTGTCGGCTATAAGGAAGCAGTACTGCCGTTACTGTTACTTACAGGATTTTTGGTGGCGAAGCGGTGGTATGTGATAGTGGGCTGGTTTTCATAATGTTCGTGTGTATGCTAGTACATCACGTCCCCTCTACACCTATAGTCGAAGATTTTCAGAAGTTTACGTTTTATCTTTGTTTTTAGCGTTTTTTTTAAGACTTCTTGTCAGACAGGTATTTCTAATTTTTCAAACATGTTTACGTAATTTAGATGATAATTTGATTCAATTTTAGTTGGCATACTTTTACTATTATCATTTTATATGAATCGCTGAGGCAGATGACTAGGATAAAACCGGTATAATGTAATTTAATTGTGAACGTGACTATATGTAACTTTGATGATATTTATAACATTGATTGTTTAGAATAATAATACTGGATTCACTGATAATACTGGGATTTATCATGTTCTTAAGTTATTTTTTTACATTTCTATTTGTGATTGGTGGATTCGGGATACTGCTTTCCCCTATACCCGTAGCTTGTGGACGTGTGGTGCCTACTTCGTGATACTATGGTATTGAGATCAGCCTGCCTTACACCCTGGTTCCTGCTGAACTATGGCCGAAGCGACAGCGAGCGAAAGAGTATGGTAATGTATGACCAGTGAGAAATGAGATTAGGGCGTGATGTAAGTATCGGTTTAGTTGTTGATGCTGCGAGTGGAATAGTATGGTGAAGGATGCCCTGGCTCTGTGCTAGCACGTGTGCCTATGGTGTGTGATGTGCAAACTGTTGTTGTTCAGTGGGTAACACCGTCATAATCGGTTGCTGTGTATTAAGGTGCAGTGAAAAGTGATGCGTAAAGGGATGTGTGAAGTGATGGTGATAGTAATTAAATAGTGTGAAGTGTAATTTTCTTTCATATTTTTCATGTATAACGCGTCGTATGTCTTTTCTACACTGCTGAGTGTTAAATCATCAGATGACTTGGTTTATTGTGGTTGTGAATGAGTTGTTGCAGAGAAGACTCTCGGGGAATAGTAAATCTGTAAATCAGCGCTCAGAGAAGGTCTCTGCTTGTATTCTAAGAGGCTGATGGCTAAAGACGAAGTGCAGGCCAGAAAAGTGGTCAGAAGGCAGTCGCGGTAATACTCAGTCGAACTAGTGTCGCATTATGCCGGTTCACGGCGCACAGGAGAGGAAGGCCACGTGGCTCCGAGGGGCAGTCCATGCAGGACAGGGGATCCTGGCAGTGCCTCTACAGGTGCTGGCAGTGGAATTAGGGCCTTCAGGCACAATTAGAGGCTGACTCTGCACAGGATAGATTACCTTAGAAGGGCAAAATAGGCATCTTCGAGAAGAGTTGCTGCAATTACGAACTCCACATGAGGCCTCGCTCTGGAGCATCCACTCGAACTGCTCGGGGAACCTACGACTCCCCAGTTAGATAGTGGCCTTGGGAGGGCCTGAACACCGGAACCATGCCGCCCAGGCCCAACACAGACACATCATGCATGCTGTCATTCTGTAGGGCGTTACCTATGACGGCAGATTTAATCACACTCTTCATCCTATATATTGGACGTGAGGAGGTGCCAATATTCAAGGGGGATACACCAGCATTCCAAATGTGCCCCTGTTCGTAACCAGGAAGTAGAGGCTTGGATTAGTACCAGAGGCTTTAGCAAGACCCCAACGGATGATACTTTTCATTCGCGTTGCAAAGTAGGTCGGGGATATGCACAGTATTTGTACTTTCCCCGATGTTTGACTTTATTTACTTCCTGGATAGAATTCAAGCTCAACTTAGCATGAAATTTAGGGGTACCTGCACAAGCGAAAAGGTTCTTCGAGATGTTGTCACAGAGTAGAATGATCCCCGGTCACGCGACACCTCTTGACTATTATCAGCAGTCGCGAAAGGGCAGTGTTCCAAGGTGTGAGGGATTTATCCTCACGAGATAGGTGATGCTGAGTGATCTCATCAGGAGGACTCTCAAGGCTGGTTTGCCTGAGAGATTGCAGCGCCAGCTTTCTTTGCACACATTCTCCTCAGCACGAGCCATGGCTGAGCGGAGGTCCAGTGTGGCCTGGACTGACTGGGCAGGCCTGCATATGACGCTTCCCCTCGCAACTCAGGTTCCTCGTCATGTAGGCGGTCAGGCATTGCAGTCTTGTGGTCTCACCATCTTCTAACTTTACTTATCCACCTACTGCACGTCCTTTGCCTGCTGAATGTATTCACGGTATCGAGTTTTACACGATAACCCTTTTCTGTCCAGGCTCTCAGGCAACTCAACAGATTCTCCAGGCAATTCCCATACTTTTGATGGTGATAGGAGCCTGCAGAGTTCTCGGCAACAGCAATTTCAGGCAGTATGCCCTAAGAAGTGGGGTACTTATCATAGGGTTAGCAGTCACAATACGTCGGAGTGTATGAGGGGTCAGGGTTTGTGTTATGTCTGTGGTGAACGGGGTCATTTCGCGGCGGCATGTCCCTTTCCGACGCGCCGGCAGGCCACGACATCACTTCCTGCGGCAGAGAAACCTTTCGCCCACATAGCAACACAAGTGTCTTCCCCAAAAGGGAGAGCAAACAATCCAGTTCGAGTCATAATGCAGTCCTGACAGCATTTGTTGATACAGGTAGCTCGAAGTTCACCATTCTTTCAAAGCCTCAGTTGCCTCTAATATGCCGACACAAAAGATAGTGCCCATAGTAGCAAGACCTCTTCAAGGTGTGCTGGGGGCTCCAATGTCAGTATTGGGGGAAATGGATGTAGGTTTTACTATCGGTAAATCAAAACTTTTGCATCGTGTTTGTGTTGCTGATAAGATTAATTTTCCAGGAGATTTACTTGTGGGAATGGATTTCCTACGCCGGCTAGACATGAGATTAGTTAACCAGAACAAATCTTCTTCTGGGCTTATTTGTTGATAGGTGGAGTCCATTTCTCAGTCAAATATACTGGTGAGGGAAAGTCATAGGAAGTTTGGGCTGTGTGGTCTGTAACTTTCAGTGGAAGTTGCTAAAGAAGAAGAGCAACACAGACCCCTCCGCCATAGCGCCAGTTCATGTGGTCATACTGAGCTGATTGGGCCTCAGTCCGGAACAGTTTTGTTAGTGCGGCTGGTGCTAGGAGGCCTCCCAGAGTCTAGCAATTCCTAGTTGAGGGAACAAACCCAAAGTTCCTTGTCCCTCGCTCCATATTACTGTACAGGGCAGAAGGAACGTCAGTTTGGGTGGTAAATCCAGTGCAAGCCGAGAAAACTGACACAGGGTACTTGTATAGGTTTTGCAGAGCAAGTAGGAGTAGACCAATTGGTAGATGTCAGTATAAATGGCAGTGTGACAGGAAAAGAACCCAAGCTGAAGGAGGATACAGTGTCTCAGCCCTCCTTGACTGGACACGTAGAAAAAGATTTCAGTCCAGTAGCTGCCGAGTTTTCACAACCCCTTTCATTTGAGCCACTACTAAGGTACACACTCTTGACGAATAGACACAGGATGATACTAGCGCCTGGGTCTTCAAGTACAGCCAGCAGAGATGAACAAGTAGCCGAGTGTCCCTCAGATACTTCGGATGATGATCACGAGCTCTGCCAATTTCAGTTTTGATAGCCTTGACGAATTTATGCAACACAGGACTTTGGGTTATTCAGATATTGAGTATTTTGTTTTCCCAGCCACTCCAGCTCTGAGTGGGTCATCTGTCTGCTCAGGTGATTCCGTCCTCCCTCCAGATAAGGCAGAGGTAAATATAGTAGACAGTGATTTTGTAAGTGAGTAGCTAGATTTGGGGCATTTAGATGATGTGCAACAAGAGGAAACTCGCAAGTTTTGCAGGAGATTTCCTCGGACTCTGTTTGGGGGACAAAGCCACCAGTGGTAAGGTGGCTGGTATTTACACAAACATATAACTAACTACAGACCAACCTGTGTGTGGTTAGCAGTGGCAGTCGCCTCAGGCAAACAAGGAGTGATGACGCTCAGAGTGTGACACAATGTTGAAACAAGGGTGATTGAGCCTTCCACGTCAACTTGGCTCTTCCCCTGTAGTTAGTGAGGAAAAGGATGGGTCATTCGTTTGTGGACTACCGGGCTTAATCATGTCACTGCTGCTGATAGTATCCCTTGCCCTCGAATTGAGAGGTTATAGACAGTGACAGGCCAACTTTGGATACCATACTAGACAGCAGAGCAGCGTACGGGGCAATAGGAAGTAGCTGAGGAAGATAGGCCAAAACAGCAGTACTGAGGAGCACGACTCTTCCATTTTCCAACGAATGCCCTTTGGGTTATCCACTCGGCCCCAAACTACCTTCCAGAGACGATTGAATGTTGTGCTGTCGACTGAGCTTGGGAGACACCGCTAGCATATTTGGACGATGTAGTTGGTGGCCGGTAAGACATTGAAAGACATCTAAGTAATCTTGCTGAAAACTAGGGCTGTGGGATGAGGCTGGTATGAAACAATCCTTGCTAAATGCTCTTTGCAAAAACACAGATAGAGTTCCTTGTTTTGTGGTATGCCCTGATGGAGTCTTTTAATGTTTTCTTTTTTTGTTTTCTCCTTCTGATTCCTCATCATCACTTCTGCCTTTTTTCTTCTTCATTGTTAATCATCGCCATTTTCTTTTCCCTTTTCTTTTCCTTCTTTATTTTTATTTTTATTTCCTTTTCTTCTTCTTCTTCTTCTCTTTCTCTTCCTTCCCCCTTTCTTCTTCTTCTTTTCTTCTTCTTCTTCTTCTTCTTCTTCTTCTTCTTCTTCTTTTTCTTCTTCTTCTTCTTCTTCTTCCCCTTTTTTCTTTCACCCTTTCCTGTTTGTTCCTCCTTATCCCTCTACTCTTCGTAATTCTTATTTTTCCTACGCCCTTACCTCTCTTTCTTCATCCTTCTGTCCTTTTTCCCCTTACATCGAGACTACCTCCACCCCGCCCACGCCCCCTCACGCCCGCACCGACGCTGGGCGCTCCACCACTTCTGAGCCGTCAAGGCGACACGCCCACTCGAGTTCCCATCCAGCCATTGTCACGCCCCTTTAATATTTGTATATTTCTTCATCTGTCTCAGTTTATGTTACGTGACCTAGCGACAGAATTGCAGAAATAAGTTTAGTACTAGTATTATACTACAACTTGGCCAAAAATAATAGAAAAATAAGATGGAAAAAACTGATGGTGTTTAGTTACTTGTGTTTCGGCCACACTTTTATTGCAGACAGACCCTGTACTCTTCTTAAGTGAATAATGACATACATATAAATATGTAATCCTTCTCCATCATGTTGTAATATTACCCTACGTCATGATGGAAAGATACGCTTTTCTGCGGCAATGTGCAAAATACTAAGCTTTGGTGCAATTCAGGTATGACGTGCTACCACTAGGTACACAACTTTTCTTCATTTTCACTCCTCGTCACTACACGTCGAATCTCATCGTAGGACACAGGCAACATTGTTCTACAGACACACACACACACACAAAAGCAAAATTATATCTTATCACATCCATATGACATCCACAATTCATAATATTCTTAGC
>NW_023641936.1:0-10196 GCF_015228065.2 Penaeus monodon
TTAAAAATTTGCAATAATGATGATAATGATGATGATAATGATGATGAATGATTGATAATGATGATGATAACGATAATAATGATGTAAATCATGATAATGATGATGATAATAACAGGATTGTGTCCATTCCAAAGTCGAAAAGCGGCAAAATCTAGCGAAATATAGCCTTTTGAGAGTATACTCCCAAAATGAGGTTTTTTTTCGATTTTTGGTGTTTCGGCAATTATTAGGGTAATAATGATAAATTACCAAAATTTTGTATTAATCAAAAAATAATGATGAAAAAAGTGAGAATAAAGAGAATTTTGATAACTTAGAATATTATTAAAATTATTATTATTTTTATTATTATTATTATTATTATTATTATTATTATTATTACTATTATCTTAATTATTAGTATTATTGCCAAAAATCTTTTTATATCGGGTAATAATACAATAAAAATAAAAGTATAAGTAAAATATGATAATGCTAGTGGTTATAATATTGTTATTAGTATTATTATTGTTATTATCTCATTATTATTATTTTGTACTGGTAGTATAATTGCAAAAATAATAATTATAACAGTAAAAAAAACAGTAAAAACGATACTAATTAAGATAATGATATAAAAAATTTAATATAAAATCGTAATTATTGTTATAAATATAGTAATTACTATAATTATTGATGTGGTTATAAGTATTATTGCAAAAAAATATACTATAACTAATAATTAATAATAATATAAAATTATAATAATAATTAAGTGTTAAATAATATTAATATTTTTATTATAATATTATTATTTTTGATGATAATGATAATAATTAAAATAATATATAAGTATAATAATAATAAGGGTTTGTATAATAATAATAAAAAGTATAAGAAAAATTTTAAAATTGAAACCAAAAATTTTTGGGTAAAATGACGCTTTTTCGATTTCTTTGGCGATTTCGGCAATTATTAGTGTAATATAGATAATAATTACCAGAATTGTATTAATCATAACAATAAGGATGATAAAAGTGAGAATAAAGAGAATTTTCATAACATTTGAATATTATTAAAATTATTATTATTATTATTATTATTATTTATTATTATTATTATTTATTATTATTATTATTATTATTATGGGTTATTATTATTATTATTATTATTGCTAAATTTTTGCCAAAAAATCTATTATATCTGTAATAATAACAATAATAATAATAAGTATAAGTATAAGTATAATAATGCTAGTGGTTATAATTTGTTATTAGTATTATTATTGTATTATCATCATTTTATTATTTGTACTGGTAGTATAATTGGCAAAAATAAATTATTATGACAGTAATAATTACAGTAATAACGATACTAATTAAGATAATGATATAAATAATATTATAATATCGTTACTAAATTTTTATTATTATTGTTATTACTATTATTATTGTTGTGTTATTAGTATTATTGGAAAAATATATTCTATAACTCCAATAATTTGCAATAAAAATGATAACAATTGCAATAATGATGATAATAATTGCAATAATGATGATAATGATGATGATAATGATGATAAAATGATGATTTATGATGATAACTCGATAATAATGATAATAATCGTGATAATGATAATAATAACAAAAATTGTGTCCATATATAATATAAAAAAGGTATAAGAAAACATTCCCAAAAAGTCGAAAAGCGGCAAAACCTAGCGAAATATAGCCTTTTTGAGAGTATACTCCAAATGACGTTTTTCGATTTCTTTGGTGATTTCGGCAATTATTAGGTAATAATGATAATAATTAACAGAATTGTATTAATCATAACAATAATGATGAAAAAAGTGAGAAAAAAGAGAATTTAGATAAAATTTGAATATTATTAAAAATATTAAATTTTTTATTATTTATTATTATTTATTATTATTATTATTATTATTATTATTATTATTATTATTATTATTATTATTATTATTACTATTATCTTAATTATTAGTATTATTGCCAAAAATCTATTATATCTGTAATAATAACATAATAATAATAAGTATAAAGTATAATAATAATAATGATAGGGTTTATAATATTGTTATTGGTATTATTATTGTTTTATCATCATTATTATTATTGTACTGGTAGTATAATTGAAAAATAATTATTAAAACAGTAATAATTACAGTAATAACGAATAAATTAAGATAATGATATAAATAATAATTAAAAATCGTTATTATTCTTATTTTATTCTTATGTTATTATTATTATTATTGTTGTGGTTATTAGTATTATTGCAAAAATATATACTACAACTCCAATAATTGCAATAATAATGATAACAATTGCAATAATGATGATAATGATGATGATAATGATGATAATGATGATAATGATGATGATAACGATAATAATGATGATAATCATGATAATGATGATGATAATAACAGGAATTGTGTCCATATATAATTAAAAAGGTATAAGAAAAACATTCCCAAAAGTCGAAAAAGCGGCAAAATCTAGCGAATATACCTTTTGAGAGTATACTCCAAATGACGTTTTTTACGGATTTCTGGTGATTTCGGCAATTATTTAGGGTAATAATGATAATAATTACCAGAATTGTATTAATCATAACAGTAAAAAAAAAAAAAAAAAAAAAAAAAAAAAAAGAAAAAAAAAAAAAAAAAAAAAAAAGAAAAATCATAAAAAAAAAAAAAATAAAAATGATGATAAAAGAGAATGAAAGAGATATTTTGATAACATATGTTGACTATTATTAAAAATTATTATTATTGTTATATTATATTATTTTAATTATTTTATTATTAATTAGTATTAATTATATTATTATATTATTTCTACATATGCTTAATTATTAGTATTTATTGCCACAAAAATCTTATTAGTATCTGTAATAATAAACTAATAATAATAAGTATGTAAAGTATAATGTAATAATAATGCTAGTGGTTGTGTACATATTGTTTTACTTATTATTATTATTGTTATTATCATCATTATTATTATTTTGTAACTGTGGTATATACAATTGCAAAAATATTATTAATAACAGTAATAATTACAGTAATCGAGTACTAATTAAGATAAATAGTGAATATATAATAGACAATTATAAAATCGTTATTATTGTATTATGTATTAGTTATTACTATATTTATTGTGGGTTATTAGATCATTATTGCAAAAATTATATACTATAAGCTAGGCAGATGACTTTCCAATATATGCTGATTAAGAATTACTAACTATTGCAATAATGAATGATCAGTATAAATTGCAATAATATGATATGATATGATATGATTGGATAATATGATGAATAACGGTTGAATATTAATGATGATATCATGATAATGATGAGTGATAATAACAGGATTGTGTACCATATATAATATAAAAAAGGTATAAAGTAAAAAACTATTGCCCAAAAGTTGAGAAAGGCGGCAAAATCTAGCGAAATTACCTTGTGTGAGAATACTACCAAAAATGAACGTTGTTAACGGTCAATGTTCTTGTGACGTGGATTGTCGGCAACATTAGTAGTGGTAAATAATATAAGAATTAGCCAGAATTTGTATGTAATGCAATACCAATAATGATTATGAAAGAGGAAAAAAGAGAATTTTGATAACATTTGGAATAGTATTAAAATTATTATTATTATTATTATTCTTATATTATTATATTATATTATTATTATTATATTATTATTATTATTATTATTATTATTTACTTTATCTTAATTATTAGTATTATTGCCAAAAAATCTATTATATCTGTAATATAACAATAATAATAATAATGTATAAGTATATAATAATAATGCTAGTGGTTGTAATATTGTTTTATTAGTATTATTATTGTAATTATCATCATTATTATTATTTGTTCTGGTGAGTATAATTGCAAAAATAATTATTATAACAGTAAAAGTAACAGTAATAAAATAACGATACTAATTAAGATAATGATATAATAATAATTATAAAATCGTTATTAGTGTTATTTTATTGTTATTACTATTATTATTGTTGTGGTTATTAATATGATTGCAAAAATATATACTATAACTCCAATCATTGTCAATTAATAATGATAACATTGCAATTAATGATTATAATAATTGCAATAATGATGATAATGTGATGAAATGATGATAATGATGGATAATGATGATCATAAACGATAATAAATGAGATAATCAATGATAATTGATGATGATAATAACAGAATTGTGTCCTTATAATATAGAAAACGTAGAAGAAAAACTTCCCAAAAGTCGAAAAAGCCGGCAAACTCTAGCGAATATAGCCTTTTGAGAGTGTATCTCTGAAATGACGTTTTTTTCGATTTCTTTGGTGATTTCGCGGCAATTATTAAGGGTAATAATGAATAATAACAATTACCAGAATTGTATTAATCGATAACAATAATGTGATAAAAGTGAGAATTAATAGAATTTTGATAACATCTGATATCATTAAATTATTATTATTATTATTATTATTATTATTATTATTATTATTATTATTATTATTTCTTTTTATTAATATTAGTATTATTGCTGTTGTTGTTATTATTATTATTATTATTATTATTATTATTATTATTTACTATTATCTTAATTATTAGTCTTATTGCAAAAAAATTATTCTTCGGGTAATACATAACAATAATAAATAAATAAGTATAAGTATAATGTGTATATTAAATGCATTGTTCGGTGTTACAATGACAGATATGTGTTATGTAGTATTATTAGTGTTATTTACTTGGACTTAGTAGTGTATATTTGCAAAATAATTATATAAAGTAATAATTACAGTAAATGTACGATACTAATTAAGATAATGATATAATAATAATTATAAACATCGTTACATATTGTTATTAGTAATTGTTATTACTATTATTATTTGTTTGTGGTTATATTATTATTGCAAAAATATTACTATAACTCCAATATTGCAATAATAATGATCACATTGCAATAATGATGGATATAATTGCTAATGAGTGATAATGATGATGATAATGATGATAATGATGATAATGATGATGATACCGTAAAATGATGATAATCATGATAATGAATGATGAATAATACAGAATTGGGTGTCATATATAATTTAATATAAAAGGGTAGAAGAAAAACATTCCCAAAGTTCGAAAAAGCGCGCAAAACCTAGCGAAATATAGCCTTTTGAGAGTAAACCCCAAATGAACTTTTTTTCGTGTGTAAGTTTCTTTGTGTGTGATTTCGGCACACATTATTAAGGGTAATAAGTGGTTAATAATTACAGAATTGTATATGAATATCATCCACAATATATGATACATAAAAGTTGAGAATAAAGGGAATTTTGATAAACGTTTGTAAATATTTAGTGGTAAAATTACGTGTGTCTTATTATTTTATTATTATTATTATTTATTATAAAAATAATAATTATTATTATTATTATTATTATTATTATTATTTACTATTATCTTAATTATTAGTATTATTGCCACAAGAAACTCTATTATGATACTTGTCCTTGAATGAACAATAAAATATAGCTATGGTTATAAATATTAGGTTATTATTTTATTATTATTGTTATTTCATCATTAGGATTATTTTTACAGGAGTAGTATAATTGCAAAAATAATTATTTAACATAGTTATCATGAATACTACAGTAATACCGATACTAATTAAAGAATAATGAATATTGAATCAATGAATTCTAAAATCGGGTATTATTAGTAAGTTATTTTGTTAGTACTATTAATTATTGTTTGGTGGTTATTATAGTATTATTGCAAAATTATATTACTATAAGACGTCCAATATTGCAATAGTATGATAACAATGCAATCCTGATACATAAATGAATGTGCAATATGAATGATAATGGATGATGATACTGGATGATTTCTGAGATGATACACGATAATAAGATGATACTCATTGATAATGATGATGCCTAATACACGGAATTGTGTCCATAATATAATATAAAAAAGGTATAAGAGAAACATTCCCAAAAGTGTCGAAAAAACAGGCAAAAGTTCTAGCGGAAATATAGCCTTTTTGAGTGTATAGGCTCCAAAAGACGTTTTTTTCGATTTCTTTACGGTGGATCTCGTCGTGGCCAGAGATAGATAACTTTATTGGGTGGTGTGTAAAGTGATGTAATAAGTGTACTACCCAGAATTGTATTAATCATGAAACACAAAGTACTTATATAAAAAGTGAGAATAAAGAGAAATTTTGATAACATTTATGCAGGAATATTATTAAAAGATTATTATTGATTATATTATTATTATTAATTATTATTATTATGATTATTATTATTATTATTATTACTATTATCTTATTATTAGTATTATGCCAAAAAATTCTATTATATCTTGTAATAAAATAACAATAATAATAATAAATATAAGTATAATAATAATAATTCCTAGTGGTTATAAAAAAATCTTTGTTATTAGTATTATATTGTTATAATCAATCATTATTATTATTTTGTACTGGTAGTCAGTAAGTTGCAAAATATAATTTATATACAGTAATAATTACAGTATTAACGATACTAATTAAGATAAGTGATATAAATAATAATTATAAACGTTAATAGTGTTATTATTATTGTTATTACTATTATTTATTATGGATTTTTGCGGTTATTAGTATATATTGTGGCACGACCAAATATGTATACTTTATAAATCCAATAGATTGTAGCAGATAAATAATATGATAGTACCATATGCAATAATGATGATATTCTTGCAATAAATCTGTGATGATAAGTATTGTATAGGATATGATGATAATGATGATAAGGTATATCTGATGAGAACGATAAATAATGGATGATAATCCACTGATAATGATGATGATAATAACAGGAATTGTGTCCATATATCACTATAAAAACGGTATAAAGTGTAAACATCATTCCCAAAAAGGGTCGAAACAAATCCGGATGCAAATCTAGCGAGATATAGCCTTGATGTGGAGAATACTCCAAAATGTAGTTTTTTCGATTTCTTTGGCTATTTCGGCAATTAGTAGGGGTAATAATGATAATAATTCCACCAGAATGTATTATATGAATCCAGCACAATAATATTAATAAAAGTGACAGACTAAGAGGAGAATTTTTGATACATTTGATATTAATTAAAATTAATTATTATCATTTATTATTATTATTTATTATCTATTATTATTATTTATTATTATTACTATTATCGTTAATTATTAGATATATTAAGTAGCGGCCTCATGTAAACAGAATTGCTATATATATGTCTGTAATATATACAATAATAATAAATAAGTAATGTCAGAGTGTATAAACGTTAATAATAATGCTAAAGGTGGTATAAGATATTGTTTATATTTGTATTATTTTAGTGTTACTGTATCATCATTATTATTATTGTGTTAACTGTGCGAATATAATTGCAAAATCATATTATTATACAGTAACAATTACAGTAATAAACGGTGTACTAAATTAGATATATAATACAAAAATAGTAATTATAAATCCCGTTATTATTATTGTATTTTCCTATTTTAAATTGTTTGTGGTATATTAGTATTAGAATTGCAAAAATATATACTATATACTCCAATATTGCCAATAATCATATGATGTACAAAGTGTGTCAATAATTATGATAGCATGATATTGCAATAATCATATGATTAATATGATAATATGATAATGATAGATAATGATGATGATAACGATAATAATGATGATACTCATGATTATGACTTATACGATAAGTAACATCTTTCTTGTATAATTGATATAAAGCATAATTATTATACAGTAATAATTACAGTCATAAACGATACTAATTAAGATAAGAAGTAAGGTATAATATCAAACATTCCCTCAAAAGTGGGTCCCCCCCCGAAAAAGCGGTCAAAATCTAGCTCACGTGAAATATAGTCTTTTTGAGAGTATACTCCAAATGAAGTTTTTTTCGTTTTCTTTGTGTGATTTCAGCTATATATTAGGGTAATAATTGAGAATAATAATACCAGAATGTATTTACATCACTAAACAATAATGATGATAAAAGATGAGCATAAAGAGAGTTTATGATAGATAACATTTTGAATATTAATTAAAGTATGTATTAGTGGTATATATTATTATTATTATGTATGTATTTATTATTAATTTAGTGTGTGTGTGTGTTTGTTATTTATTTTAATTATTATTATTATTACTATTATTCTTATTTATTACGTATTATGGCCAAAAGTCTATTATATTCTGTAATATATAACAATACTAATATATACATGTAAGAGTACTTGATTATCATAATGCTGTGTTTCAAATAATGGTTTTAGTAATTATTATTGTTTATATTATCATCATTTTATTATTGGTACTGGGAGTATCATTGCACAAAATATTATTCATATACAGTAAATAATTACAGTACTAACGATACTAATTAAGATAATGACATAAATAATAATTAAAAATCGTCATAATTGTTATTATTATTTTATACTATTAATATTGTTTGTGGTTATTAGTATTATTGCTGTAAAATCTATACTATAACTCTCAATAATTGAGACATAATAATGATAACAATTGACAATAATGACGTGATAATAATTGCAATAATGATGCTAAGATGAGGATAATTGATGATAATGATGTAATGATGATGATTAACGGACACATAATGATGATAATCCATTGCGATACATGATGATGAACTAATAACAGGAAGTATGTGTGTTCTATACTAATATGATATAAAAAAGGTATCATGAAAAACATTATTCTACTCAAAAGTCGTGAAAAGTGCGGCAAAAATCTAGCGAAATATACTGCCGTTTGAGAGTATACTCCCAATGACGTTTTTTCGATTTCTTTGGTGATTTCGGCAATTATTAGGGTAATAATGATAATAATTACCAGAATTGTATTAAATCATAACAATAATGATGATAAAAGTGAGAAAAAAGAGAATTTTGATAACATATGAATATTATTAAAATTATTATTTTTATTATTATTATTATTATTATTATTATTATTATTATTATTATTATTATTATTTATTATTATTATTTTTATTATTATTATTACTATTATCTTAATTATTAGTATTATTGCCAAAAAATCAATTTTATCTGTAATAATAACAATAAAAATAATAAGTATAAATATAAAATAATTGCTAGTGGTATAAAAATTGTTAATAGTATTATTATTGTTATTACCATCATCATTATTATTTGTACTGGTAGTATAATTGCAAAAATAATTATTATAACAGTAATAATCACAGTAATAAACGATACTAATTAAGATAATGATATAAATAAAATTATAAAATCGTTATTATTGTTATTATTATTGTTATTACTATTATTATTGTTGTGGTTATTAGTATTATTGCAAAAATATATACTATAACTCCAATAATTTCAATAATAATGATAAAAATTGCAATAATGATGATAATAATTGCAATAATGATGATAATGATGATGATAGTGATGATAATGATGATAATGATGATGATAACGATAATAATGATGATAATCATGATAATGATGATGATAATAACATTATCTTTGTATAATTGAAAAAATAATTATTATAACAGTAATAATTACAGTAATAACGATACTAATTAAGATAAAAAAGGTATAAGAAAAACATTCCCAAAAGTCGAAAAAGCGGCAAAATCTAGCGAAATATAGCCTTTTGAGAGTATACTCCAAAATGACGTTTTTTTCGATTTCTTTGGTGATTTCGGCAATTATTAGGGTAATAATGATAATAAATTACCAAGAATTGTATTAATCATAACAATAATGATGATAAAGTGAGAATAACGAGAATTTTTATAACATTTGAATATTATTAAAATTATATTATTATTAATTATTATTATTATTATTATTATTATTATTTATTATTATTTTATTTTTATTTATTATTATACTATTATCTTAATTATTAGTATTACTGCCAACAATCTATTATATCTTTAATAATAACAATAATAATAATATGTATAAGTATAATAATAATAATGCTAGTGGTTTAAATTGTTATTTAGTATTATTATTGTTATTATCACATTTTATTTTTTGTACTGTAGTATAAATTGCAAAAAAATTTAAATTTTTTAAAA
>NW_023641937.1:0-10195 GCF_015228065.2 Penaeus monodon
AAAAAGGGTCCCCCTCCGAGAGGAAGAACGCCTAAAAAAAGGAAGAGCTCCTCTATGGGAGAGCAGAGGTTCCCATCATGATGTCCTGTAGTGGAAGACATCCCCTCTGGATACTCCAGAGGTTGACACCTACCCACTGTTTGCCGTGTGTGCACCCTTGTGAGCTGGAGACGGAGTCCTGGAGGTTGAGCGATACCGTCCCACGAGTACGCCCTGCGGCTAGCAACACGCCTCTTTGGTCCTCTATTCTGGCAAGACAGGCGGCCTGATCCAGGCCCGGTCAGGTAAATCGGCTGGTCTCCCTTCGGGAGGCGGGGGTTTCAAGCAGTCATGTGCCATTGGTACCCACACCGTCCGTGCGTACCAGTGCAATCGGCTAATTGGCTGCGTATACCCACTCATCACCCCTGTTGCTTTTAGACATTCGTTTAGCCTCAGCTTCCCCTTGTTGGACTCCATGGTGGGTGGGGCGTGAGTGGATGAAGCACTGCCAAGTATATGGAAAATCAAATCAAAATCCCCCACAGACAGACCTTACTGTTGACGACCCGTGCAAGGCCCAGACCACGGCAGCCCCCCTGAGCCTTACGTGCCCCCGGTGGCAAAAGAAAACCCGAGCACGGGATGACACTGTCAGGGCCTGCTGCCAAGATGGCGGACAAGACGAATAAATCATGTACAAACATGTCTGTCCAGATTGTCCAACAGATGGACTTCGTGCGGCCCCTCCGGGCCCAGCACCCAACCCAGGAAGGCCTCTGAGCCCCCCTCAACGACCCCACGGGACTGAATCAGGAGCACCAGCTGAACCAGCCCAACAGGGGTTTGCCCCCACGAGCAACCCCCAACCCGAAAGGGCGGACCGAAAACGGCCGAGGCGGAGACCGACTCTGATGGCAGTCTGGACCCCCAAGCGTTTCCCACATTTTAAGGTCCCCGTCAACCCGAAGGCTGGGGACAATGCCTACCAAAGGGTTTCAGGCTTTGGAGAACCAGCGAAAAATCCGGCTGTCGATCCGGGTTGCGCGAGATCAGGGCATGATCATCATGCCCAAAGATCAGGCCACCCTTTGTTTCCTGCAGGAAACAAAGGAGCTAAAAGATGGGAGGAAAAGTGAGCCTCTTCCCCACTGAATCCTGAGGAAAAGAGGGTCAAGATGGTGCTACTTGGCTCTCAGTCTCATACGTTTGTGGAGGTGATGCATCACACCAAGGTCGTGGAGGTTTCCCGATTGTCGAAGGGAAGACTCCAACCAGGAAAGTCCTGGTGACCATAAAAGGGTTAGCCCAAGCTCTACCCTTGATCTGGGTAAACTGGGGTACCTATCACCTACGTACTTATGTCCCTGAACCACAGCGGGTTTTTTCAAGTGCCAAAGTACGGACACCACCAGGCTAACCAAGAAAATGTGGTGTCTGTAGCAAGGCACACAACACCGAGGTGTGCATCAAGGCATATAAAGAAGATAAGAAGGACACAACAGCCAAGTCCTAACTGTGCCTACAACCAGACAGACTTGCTCACATCAGAGAAAGGGCAGCCGGACCCGATAACTCAGACGTTATCTTTCTTTTGAGGGAACTAAGAGATGCATATAAGCCATTTGCAACACACCCCCAGGCTCTGATGGATCTCGTGCCCAATCATTTCCACCTGGGACTGGTAGGTGAGCTTGCATTCCTGCAACTCATCAACAAGTCCTGGGAAACCTTCCACTCGACCCCAGAGCTGGAAGAGGGCTACATAGTTCCCATCCCAAAACCCAAAAAGGAACCCGGGGGGAAGTACCGCCCCATCTCTCTCCTCGCTGTCTGGCCAGACTGCCGAGAGGATGGTACGGGAACCGGCTCCGATGAAAAGGGACCCCCCACACAAACACCCCCACGGGTTCACCAGGGGCATGAGCACAGCGCACAGCATAGCCACGCTCTTGAGCCAATAAAACACGGGCACATCTGGGGTAGTATTCCTTGACCTGGAGAGGCTTTCGAATTGGCAAGTCGTCCTTGCCATTCAGGAGAGCCTGACCCAAAAAAGGAATCATTGGATAGGTGACTACTTTAGGAATAAAAACAGCCAGAGTCAAATTCCAAGGTCACCTATCACAGCACATGCCACTAGAAAATGGAACGCCACGGGTGGGGTTCTCAGTCCAGCCTTTTTAACATATTAAAGTCCTGTATCCTCAACATAAACCTCCCAGTGGGGTGCAAGATCATCTCCTATGCAGACGATCTCGCTATCATCTCCACTGGACCATACTGCCTAAACAAAGCCCAGCGTTGTATGGACCTGGTATCCGAGGAGTGTTGCAGGACAGGACTAAAGATCTCTGCAGCCAAATCCAAAGCCATGGCTCTGAGACAGAGAGTTCAAGGCACAAGTCTGAAAATCCAGGGAATGGACTTGGAGTGGCTTCAGGACTACCTCTACCTTGGGGTAAAGATAGACCGGACCCTCTCCTTCTAGAAGGAGGTCCACTACCTCGAAATCAAGACTGTCCATCATGAGAGCAATGAGTGGAAGACGCATAGGGGCCAGACAACTGGAGACAGTCCAAAACGAAGCCACCAGGGCCATTCTGGGTGCCCCAAGGTGGTCGAAGGTCCTCAGCCTCCTAGTGGAGGCAAACCTTCTCCCCTTGGCCTCATGAATCGATCTAATGGCCGCACAATTTTTATCAAAGGTTCATCCAGGCTCCAGAATACAAGCCTAAGACATAAATAGTCAGACGCCTAGAACAAGATAACGAGCTGTTTGCAAACAACTCCTGGCTGTCTCACACAGCCAGGGTGTTAATACGCCATCAGCTCAAAGAACCGCTTCTTGCCAGGGGCATGGACTCACCCCACCCTGACTTTGTCGAAGCTCCGCCGTGGGCACAAACCTCGATAGAGTTCTCAGTCATGAGACTGGCAACCAAAAAGAATGAATATTGTACGCCTAGCCTAAAGGCTAGGCGTACAATATTCATTGCAACCATCACTCCAGGTCATTGCAACCATCACTCCTCCGAGTAGCAGAACATACTACACGGATGGATCAGTCGATCCCTTGACCCACACTGCAGGCACCCGGCTTCGCAGCAAGGGATGCCACAATATACATGAGGGTAACAGACAACGCCTCCTCGCTACAGGCAGAGGTAGTTGCTATCATGGGAGCACTGAGCCGCGCGTCCGTGAGGGAAGGACACGTGGTCATACATACAGACTCCAAAGGAGCCATCGACTGTCTTCAGCAGCGCTCACCCACTGACAATATCTACCTTCTGAATACCATCCTCACACTGGCACAGAGGATTCTTGCACAGGGTAGAAGAATTATCATAAACTGGGTTCCCAGCCACATAGGGATCAGAGGGAATGTGCTTGCTGATAGACTAGCCAAAGTTGGCAGGGGTATGCCCCCTAATCCCAAGATAATACACAGAGCCGAAAAAATTTCTTAGGAGGAAGTGTACGGTGATGGCAAACCCCCTTCCTCCTGCAGCTTCACAGAGAGGAAACGAGATCCTCCCCCTCGGCCAGCTGGTACTCAGACGCCACCGGTTATGAACCACTGGCACTCTCTGAAATAAACAACAGAGGTACCGAAGTCATTCTGCACAGAATGCGCCTAGTTTTACCATTGTGCATGGCAGATCATACAAACAAAAGAAAGTGAAGAGAGGAGTTGAATGCAGTGCGGCGAGCCCAACGCCACACTTGTACATTACTTTGGGGAATTGTGTGCACACGCAATTCCTGAGACAAGGCCCGCAGAAAACAGCCGTCATGCTGGTAAGAGATTATGCAGATGCTTACACCGCGGCTACAGGAGCGCCTGCTGGCAAGCCACCGCCACGGTAAGCACCGAGTTCAGGAGAATCAAATGAGACAGCCATAAAAAACTGACACAGGCCGGGCCATAAGTGAAAGCCCGGGCGAAGCCAGAACTTCGCAATCTCAACAACAACAACCGATATCCATTCCGCCTCCATCCCTTCTTGTGTCTACCGGGTATTTCCAGCGGAGCGTGGCCTCTGAATCGCCGACACAGCCTTTTGGTTTCCCTGCTGTAGTCAATAAAGAGCACTGTAGTTTTTGGACCTGAATCGACAGCACCGTGGGTTTATATTCTGAAATAAGCACAACACTGTGGTTTTTGCTCTGTAATAACCAACACCGTGGGTTTTTGCTCTGTAAAAACAACGCCGTGTGTTGTTTTGCTCTGTAATAAACCCCAACGCCGGGGTTTTTTGCCTGTAATAAACAGAACCTGGGGTTTTTGCTCTGTAATAAACACAACACGTGGGCTTTTGCTCTGAAATAAAAAACAAACCGTGGGTTGTTTTGTTTCTGAAAATAAACACAACACTGTGGGTTTTCGCTCTGTAAAAAACAACACTGTGGGTTGTTTTGCTCTGTAATAAACACAAAAACCGTGGGTTTTGCTTTGTATAAACACGACACCGTAGTTTTTTCCCTCTGTAATAACCCAACACCATGGTTTTTATCCTCAAAATCACCCCACCGTGGTTTTCAACCCCATAGAAACACAACCCGTGGTTTTTTAAATCTGTAATAAACTAACACGTGCTTGTTTTTGCTTTGCAATAAACCCACACCGTGGGGTTTTATCCTTAAACCACTGTGGGTTTATAACTCCGTAATAAACACAACACCGTGCGGTTTTATTTTTATAAACACAACCTGGTTTTTTTAAACCCAAATCACCCCGGTTTTATGTTCTGTCCCTTGTAGGATTTTGTGAATTTTGTTAATACAGATGGCTCCACATGTGCTTAGCCCCAAGGAGTCTATCATAGGCCCTACTGACTGATCTTGATTTCCCCATTCCTGAATTGGGGGGAAAAAATGCGTTTTCCTTTAATACAATTGTATCAATACTGTTATTATGTTATTGATGTTATATTATAAGTATTATTAAAATCTTGTTAAAATTTAAGACAATGGGAAAAAATGCAAAAGATCCTTTCCAAAAAACCCAAGGGGAAAAAGGGGAAACAGGTGAGAAAAGGGAGGACTAATAAATGACCCCTTTAGACTAAGCACTTGTAGAGCCATCAGTGTGAAAACAATAAAAAACCCGTGTTAAGGGGGCATGGCAAAGTATTTTGCCAAATGTGCCGATTGGGTTAAACCCTTTTAAAAACAACACCGTGGGTTTTTTTCCATTATAAACCCAAAACCGTGGGGTTTTATCCAAATAAACACAAAACCGTTTTGGGTTTTTAAACCATTTTAAACACAACAAGTGGGTTTTTTTTTCCATTATAAAAACCAAAAACCGTGGGTTTTTTCCCCTTTTTAAAAACACGTGGGGGGTTTTTATCCTTTAAAAACAAAACTGGGTTTTTACCTTTAAACCCCAAAAACGTGGGGTTTTTTTTTTCCCTTATAAACACAACACCCTGGTTTTTTTTTCCATTAAACACAAAACGGGGTTTTTTTTCCTTATAAACACCAAAACGTGGGTTTTTAAAAACCTTTTAAAAACAACACGTGGGTTTTTTTTCCATTTTAAACACAACAGTGTTTTTAAAATCTGCAAGCCTGCAGGGACCGTGGGTTGGTATTTTATCTGGGGGCATGCGGGAAACCCTGGGTGGGGTATTTTACTCTGCAAACATGTAGACCGTGGGGATTTGACTGGTGATTTGGGAGGATTCCTGTCCCATGCAGTCGTCCCCCCGCTTTCCCCTTTCCGCCGTCCGGCGCCGACAGGGATTACCCGCCCCCCGGCTCCATGCGGTCTTGGGAATTAGCAAACCCTTTTCGTTTTTACTGTGGGCCCCCGGCCCCAACACCTGTGATTTTCCCCTTGGGGGGTGGGGGGACTGATATCACTGGTGCACTCGCTTAAAGGTTTTTTTAGTAGCGGGCAAAACCCGTGGGTTAAACATAGATTGTAAAAAGAAAAAAATATACAAACCACTAAAAAACAATGTTATTAGATTATATTTAATTTAAAAAAACCCACCAAAACATTGGACATTGCATTTCGGGAAACCCGTCAGAATTTTCCCAAATTAAAGATCTGATTCCCAAATGTTATGGGGGTCTTGAGGCACAGAGGTTCCCCCCCGAAATTCCCCCACAAATTTAAAAAATCAAAAGGACGCCGGGCAAGTAAATTCTAAATTCAATGTTTTTGCATTAGTTTTGGTCCGATTTCACTATCTCCCAACATCGATTACTGAAGAAACCGCCATCAACCTATGGGACGGCCCTTGCACAAAAAATTTGTGAGGGGGAGCTCTTTTCGGGTGATACAGACCATGTGCTGACCCAGTGGTAATCAATGAGGTAATATATATATACAAATACCCATACACACACCACCCCACACACCACACACACACCCCAAAACCCCAAACCACACAACACACACACCCCACAATATTAAAAATATATATATAATAAATAAAATAAAATGTTTAAATTTTAAATTATATTATAAAATTTAAAATATAAATAATTAAATTTTAAAATTATAAAAATTCAATATAAAAATTATATATAATAAGGGTGTGTATATTTATAAATAAAAAATGAATAAAAAAAAATAAAATAAACAAATATAAAAAAATATAATAAAATAATATAATAAATAAGAATTTTAAAATATTTTTAAAAAGATACCAAACACACACACACACAACCCCACAACCACCCCACCACAAAACACACACACACAACACCACACACACACAACCACACACACTATTATATATATATATTTTATATAATTTTTTATTAATTATATGTAATATTATATATATAATTTATATTAAAATATATACCCAAAACCTGTGGGGGTATTATAAATATAAATGAAAAAAAAAAAAAAAAAAAAAAATAATATATATATAGGGATATATTAAAAAATATAATTTTAGGGGAAAAAAATTAAAAATATAAATATATATTTTAATATATAATATAATACCACACACCACATTAACCACATAAAACAGGGGATATTAAAATAAATGAAATACATATATAAAAGTTTATATGGTTATATATTTATAAATATTATATATAAATATATTTTATATATATAATATGTATACACACCCACCCCCCCAACACACACCCCCCCCCCCCCCCCCACACACAAAAAACACCACACACACACACACCCCACACCACACACCACACACCCCACCCCACACACACCACACCAAACCACACACCCAAAAAACCCCAAAGACACACACCACACACCCACACACCACACACACCCCAAAATATATAAATAATATTAAAATATAAAAAAAGGTATGGGGGGTGGAAATTTTAAAATATATAATAATAATATATAATATATATATAAATAAATTAAAAAACCCCAAAAAATTTTAAAAAAATATATATTTTCTATATTTAATAGGAAAATAAAATATATAGATACACAAATATGTATATATATTATAATATATAAATGATTAAAAATTATATTTTATTTATAGATTTTTAAAAATAAACCTATACAACACACCCCACACCCCACACACACACACACACACCACACACACACACAACACTTTAATATAATTTTAATATAATATATAATAATATATATATATAAATAAAATATGTATATTAAATATTAATAATTATATATATATATTATAATATTAATTAGTATAGATATATAATATATTATAATATTTATATATATATTATGTATATATATATCTTTTTTTAAGGAGGTTCGTCTGAGCCGCCGTGGTCCGCAGATATTTAAATTGTTTTTTCATGTTGTGATGTCTTGGGGGAGTACCACACACACACACACACACAACACACACACAACACATATATATATATATTATATATATATATATATATTTATTATATATTATATAATATATATAATATACAATAAGGGTATGCTCTGTTTCGCAGCCGTGGACCTCTCCCCCATCTTCGCCACCAACTCGATTTCGCTTTTTCCCTTGTCCCATCGAAAAACCCGCAAATCTTTTTATGTTGTCGCCCAGTCTTGTCTTCGTTTGCCCCTTTCCCCTGTTTCCCCCTTCCATCCCCGTCAGCAATCTTTTCAATACTTTTTCTTCTCATCCCGACAATAAACTTTAAATTTTCCCCTGTTTAAGATGCCCAACAGCCTCTTTACAAAATTTTTTTTTTTAGCACTTATCATTCGTCTTCTTCTTCCAGTAATCGCAGTACCTTTTAAAACCCCAAATTTAAAATATTGATCTTTTCTTTTACCTTCACACCAAACTCAGATCCAAAAGCAATTGGGAAAACCTAAAGATTTTAAAAACTCAGCTTTGTCCGTAAGGGAAAGCTTTGGTCTTTCCAAAAGTTTTTGAGGCAACTGTGGCGTTTTTGGAATGGTAATTTTTTTTTTACTCCCGGGAACTCATTTATTTTTAAAAAAAAGCTCCAAAATATGAATCTTTCACATTTCCACAATCATTCCAGATTGAACAGTTCTATTGTTCTTTCCGGGTTTTCTTTGAATCTTCAGACTTGTTTTCTTGGGATTAAAAAACAAGCCAGCCTTTTTGCTTGCTTCTCTAATTTATCTAATAGTTGTTGTAGTTTAGTGATACTTTCTTCTTTTTAAAGGGAGGTTCATGTCTGAGCCGCCGTGTCACAGCATGATACTTAATTAGTTTTCATGTTGTGATGCTCTTGGAGTGAGTACGTGGTAGGGTCCCCAGTTTCCCTTTTCCCCGGAAGGCCGTGTTACCTTTTTAGGATACTGCTGGCAACCAAAAATATAATCGGCGTACTTTAAATTTTAATTTTGTATCCCCAGCTCTACTTCTTCAAAAATAATATTTTATAATATAAAATTAATATATATTTTTAATTATATAAATATATAACATTACATAAATATATAATATAAAATATATATATATTTGTGTTTTTGGTGTTGTGTGGGGTGGTGTATTGTGTGGGTGGTGGGGTGTGTGTGTGTGTGTGTGGTTTTTGTGTGTGTGTTGGTGTTGTGTGTGTTGTGTGGTATGTGTGTGTGTGTGTGGCGCGGTGTGTGTGTGTGCCTTGGTTTTTGGGTGTGTGTGTGTTGTTGTGTGGGGGTGTGGGGGTGTGGGGGGTGTGTTGTGTGTGGTTTTGTGTTGGTGGGTGTGTGTGTATGTGTGGGGGTGTGTGTGTGGTGGGGGTTTTGTGTGTGTGTTGTGTGTAATATGATAAATAAAAAGATAGTAGATGAATATAATGTAATATAATATATAATTTTAAATAATTAAATAAATAATATAATATAATAATAAAATTTTATATATATATATATATATTTTATATAATTTTAAAATAATTAATATTATATTATATATAATTAAATTATTAAAATTTTAAAATATATAATAAATATATACACACCACAAAATATATTATTTTAAAGATTATTATAATATATTATATATTATATATATAATATTTATAATATACATAGTATATATTATAATGGATTAATATATAAATATATAATATATATACATATGTATATATATATATGTATTATATATAATATATAAAATATATATAAATAATATTTATATAATACAGACATAGATAAAGATAGATAGAACAGATAGTAATAAAAAGATAGATAATAAAAAATAAATATTATATATAGAAGATAGAAAATGACAGGACAGATAAAAAGAATATGAAAGTTTTTATAGTAATTTTATACATTAAAATAAATATATAAAATTTTTAAAATATATATAATATATTTATATAAAATATATATATATGTATTTGGGAATATATAAACATATAATATATATATATAATTTATTTTTATAAAAATATATATATGTTTTATAATATATTTTAAAATTTTATATAAATTAATTATATAATATTTTATATTAAAAAATATATGGTGGTTGGGGGGTTGTGTGTATGTATACCCCCCAAAACACACACACACCACCAGATACATAAAAATATCATTAAAAATATAAACTATTATAAATTGTGTGTTGTATGTGTGTGTGGTGTGTTGTATTTGTATATATTATAATATATATATATATATATATAATTTAAATATAATATATTATTATAATATATTATATATTATATATATAATATATTAATATATAAATATTGGTGTGTGTGTTGGTGTGTGTGTGATATAAGATGTGGATAATTCTATTTTGGTTTCAGGATGTGG
>NW_023641938.1:0-10194 GCF_015228065.2 Penaeus monodon
AACTTGTAAATGCCATGGATAGGCACCCCTCACTGACCATCCCCAAAAAAACTCGGCCTGGGTCCGGGAGCAAAAAGACGCCTGGTATTTTAATGACGAGATTGGGGAGGTCAACCACAGGATAGATATTTACGAAAACTTTTCCGAAGGAAAAACCCCGACAACCTAGCCCCCCTAAGGGAGGCTGTCAGGGAGGCCAAGGAAACTGCCAGCAGAGTAGGCAGGAAAAGGGGGCTGGAATGGTGTGAGCCCTTCGATCCCATATAGAAAAAGGGGAACCCAAAACCCCTAACTCAGACGTTATTTTTTCTCTGAGGGAACAAAGAGATGCAATAACCCAGTTGAAACCCCAAAGCCCCGGGCTCTGACGGATCTCGTACCCCATCTTTCCACCGGGACTGTTAGGTGAGCTTGCTTCCTGTAACCCTCAACAAGCCCTGGGAAACTTCCACTCTACCCCAATTTGGGAAGAGGGCACCAATTTCCCCCCCAAAAACCCAAAAGGGAGCCGGGGAAAAGTACCGCCCCTCTCTCTCCTCAGCTGTCGGCCAAGACTGCCGAGAGGATGGTACTAAATCGGTCTGAGGGAAAATGGGCCCCCACTAAACACTGTATAGCCCCAAACCCCTTTCCCTCTCTATGGTCAAAGCCACTATTCCCTCTCTACGGGGAAATCCACTCGGGTTTTTATCTAGGGGGGGGCACTAAAATTAACGTCAAGTGTGACCTTCCGACATTCCCTGATCAACTCTTGATAAACCCCACTAGAAAATAAAATAACATAGGGTTATGATGATCTAATTTCATTTTAGCGGAATGAGAGAAGGGTAATATAAAAAAATTTGAAATGTTACATTTTTTATTATTAAATTATAAATCATTAAATTGTACAACAAAAAAACCCTTTAATTGACAAGATGTCCACTTCCCCCACAAAGGGTAGTAAAAACTGTCCTTCTTTATGTCTTCCTTCTTGAACCCTTTTGTCTGAAAGATTTTTCTCAATTTTTTTAACATTTCACTGAATCTGTTCAGGGATTCCCCTAAGGATGACATCTGCTTTACAATCTGGTGGTCTCCCAAAGGACTTCTCATGGGAAACACAAGAAAACAAAACAAAAACAAAAAAAATTCCAAAAAAAAAAGAAAAAAAATGGTTTATTTTGGGAAAATCAAAAAACAAAAAAAGTTTTCAAAAAAAACAATTTCTTGTGGGAAACAAAACTATTTGACAAACAAAAAAATTTGCATAATTTATGCCATTAATACGTCGAGTTTTTTTATATTTATAATTTTTATAAATTTTTTATAAAACCCTCTTTTTAGCAAAGAAGATTATTCTATTAAAAACTTCAATAACACTTTCTCCTTTAAGGGTTTTAAAACCTCAATAAAAACAGAGAAAAATCTGAATGGTATCCAGTGTCACGTGTCGCCCTACTGTGAAAAAATTTCTTTTACCATGGTTTTCAAATTTTTTCCAAAAGATTCTTTGGTATTGTAATCGTCTATAGATTTTTTAATTTTATTATTGATATTATACAGCTGAAAGTTCTTTCTTACTTCTGGGATTTAAAGAATTTTTCTAACCTCTTTGGGGATTTACCAGGCATTGTTTGGTTCTCTCTCTCTCTTGGGTTTTACATAAAAGGGTTAAAACTGTATATTTTAAATTTAACTTTACTCAGGTCACATATTTACAAGCATAATTCGTAACATGTAAATACCGGAATTTAAATGAATTTCCCCAGAAAAAAAATAAATCATATTGCTTTCTTCATTAAAATACCCATTATGAACCTTTTTAAAAGAGAATGCCTTGGGGGGAAAAACAAAGAAAAACTGAACTTTGTAGGGAAAAATCGCTTTTTTCCTCTGTTCCTTTTTTAGTGTAAAATAAAAACAAATATAGCACCTGTACAAAAATAGTAAAATAAAGTAAATCTTTCTAAAAAATAAGCTATCATTTTTAAAAAAAAAATATTTAATTACTAATTGTCTTACCAGCTAAGACAAATTAAATGGGTATACATAAGAAAACATATGAGTAAAGTCCCGAAAGGGGGTATACAAAGGGGGGTCACTGACAAAATTTTTGGGTCATTCTTACTTCGTGCCTTTGCTCATTACAACACCTCCGGGGTTTCACCGGGGGCGACACGCCACAGATAGCCACGCTCCTGACACAATAAGCAGGGGGCCATACCTGTGGCGTATTCTTGACCGGGAGAAAGCTTTTAAAGGGGCAAGTCCTATTGCCATTCAGAGAGCCAGATAAAAAAGGAATCAGAGGAAGCTTTGGCTTGGTGGGTGACTATTTTTAGGGGAATAGAACACCCAGAGTCAAATTCCCAAAGGGCCCTATCACAGCACATGCCCAGAGAAGGAACCCAAGGGGGGGGTTCTAGTCCACCCTTTTTTTTAATACATTAATGTCCTGAAACCCTCAACATAAACTCCCAGGGGGGTGAAAGATATCACCTATGCAGACGATCTTCTTCTCCCCACTGGACCATACTGCCTAAACAAAGCCCGCTTTTTGGCCGGTACCCAGGAGTGTTGCAGGACAGGACTAAAGATCTCGCAGCCAAATCCAAAGCCATGGCTCTGAGACAATTTCAAGGCACGGGGGAATGGATTTGGAGTGGGTTCAGGATCCTTCCCTTTGGGGAAAGGATAGACCCGACCCTCTCCTTCCACAAGGAGGCCCAGTACCTGGTTGACCAAACAAAATCAAGACCATTCAAGATTATTCTATGTACATGCTGTCAGGCCCCCATTGCAGACTATCCCCCCTCGCTTATTGGCTTTAAAGAGAAATATAAACCAAGGAGACAGTCCAAAACGAAGCTGCCAGGGTCTTTCGGGGTCCCCCAAGGTGGGCGAAAGTCCTCAACCTCCTAGTGGGGGCAAACCTTTCCCCTTGGCCTCACGAATTAATCTAATGGCACACAATTCTTACAAAGGTCATCCAGGCTCCCAGGAACAAAGCCTAAGCAAAAAATAGTCGACCCCCTGAAAAAGATAACGACTGTTTGCAAAAACCCCGGCTTTTCTCACACGCCGGATTAATACGCCATCAGCTCAAAGAACCACTTCTCAACAAGGGCTTGGACCCCCTCGACCTGACTTTGTAAAACACAAACCCGATAGAGTTCCGGTCATGAACTGGCAAGCAAAAAAGAACGAATATTGTCGCCACCCTAAAGGCAGAAACCCAGAGGGTCATTGAAACCCATCACCTCCCGGGGAGCAGAAATATTCCCGGAGGAGGTCGTCCCTTGACCCAACTGCAGGCCCCGGGGCTTCACAGCAAGGATCCACAAAATCCATGAGGGTAACAGAAAACCCCTCCTCGCTACGGGGAAAAGGGGCAGTTGCTATAGGCAGCCTGACCACGGTCCGTGGGGGAAGGCACTGGTCATACACACAGACCCCAAAGGGCCGTCGATTCTTAGCGCTCACCCATGAAAATATTCCCTTTGAATTTACCACCCCTACCTGGCACTGGGGTTTTGCACAGGGTAAAAAGAATCATCATAAAGGGGGGTTTTTCCCACCACATAGGTCAGGGGAATGATTGTTGATTTTTTAAAATCATCTGCCGGTCAACAGCTAAGGTCATTGTGGCGAATACTTTTTAAACTAGAAATATTAAAATTTTTAAATTTTTAAAAAATCTATCAAAAAATATTTACAAATAACAATAATAAAAATCAAAGCAAAGATTATGCTCAAGTGAATAAAATCTTGCATAAACATTATGCTAAAAAATTTTTTAAAAATATTAGTCTCCCAAAGGAAAAATAAAAAGACCCTCTAGACAATCCCCCTCCAATACTTTTTTTCAGTGTATATGGGGGTGACAAGACATACGTCTTTGGTCTGAGAATGTTGACTTTTCCACTACATGTGCGATCTTTAAGGGCTTTTGGCATCCTTAAAAAAGTGCTTGACTTTTAGCCATCATCGGCCCATGAGTCAGTCTTGGTCCCCGATTTTAGTCTTGTTAATGAAAAATTCACTTTTCGGTTGGGGTGGTGCTGCACTAAAACTGCCAAGGTCCTCTAATCTCTTGCATTTTTGTTTCGGAGATAGCCTCCATTTTTCCCTTCCCATTTTTACGAAGACAACCCTTATGCGGGTTTTTCATCGGTGTGTGGGAGAGGAAAACGAGCATCAAAGGTGAGCGGGTGCCGGCCTTCTGATCACTCGCTCATTCCCATGATACCAACATGCGCTGGCCCCCAACACAGATTTATCTTTTTAGTGTTGACATCAGTGCAAGCCAATCTTAAAACCTCCCTACTATGGATTGATGGTTTAAGCTCTTGTTTGCTTGCAAGGCACTACGAGAGCACAATATATCACAAGAATTTTTCGTAAGATCTCTAGTCTCTTAACTGCTGCAAGGATGGCTGTAACTCTACAAAAGTCAGGCTGCTAGAGAAAGTGCCGATGCAGTTTTCCCTTCTCTCACTGCTGCAAAGCCCCACCATTTTAGTTTTAAACCATCTGTATATTTTTCCTCTGATCCTTTGGTACTTGAAATATGCTAAAGAAATTTCTTTTTGACTTTGCTTTGATCTTCCCTTTCCAATTCTGCCAAAAATCCATCTCGATTTTAAATTAGCCCAAAGGGGGGGAAGGGGGGAATTTCCCAAAGCCAAAACCCCCTTTTAGTGAGACTCAAATTAAGATTTCCCACAAGTTCCTCATTCCCCTACCATGGGATCGGCTATCCTCAAGGGGTTAAAAATCATCTGGATGTGGAGTTTCCCGGAATCCTTTGAGTTGGGGTTTAGTAAATCAGGTTCATGAGTCGCGGTGTAATGAAAGGGTGGTTCCCACTCTCAGCATACAGGGATTCCACAGGGAAGACGAAACCCCCCAGTAAGATTTGAGGTTTTTTAAAAAACCGAGCCAATGTCCGGAAACAGTGGAGTGCAGAAATACACCTCACAGCCATAACAAGCTTACAAATAACCGCTCGGAAAACCCGTAGAACGTTGTGCGGTCTGCCCCCCAAGAAGATGTGAAAGAACCCCCCAAAAATCTAAGCGCTTTTGTACCCCTTCACTTTTAACTGTTTGAGTGAGGCACCAAATTAAGTTTGAGTCAAAAATTGCCCCAAGACTTAAACCTTTTGGGACAAATTGCAGTGGGTTTGCTCCTAAATAGGGGGAAGGGTGGAATTTTTTCCTCGTTTTGGAAATGTAAGCCATGGTCTTGTTTGGAAAAAAATTTGAACCCTTTTGAAGGGGCCATGTACAACCTGATTTATTGCAGCCTCATGTGTCCTTGCACACCTGTAAGTTCCTCCGGCAGAAGTGTAAAGTCATCCACAACAGTTTACAAGACAGAATTTGGAACAACTTTTACAATGTCTTTAGAAATACAAACAGGGTACATTAAGAACTCCCTTTTTGGGGCCCCTTCCAGCGGGTTTTTTCAGGTTAGAGAAATTTTTCCCACCCGGACTCAAATTTCCCGTTGCAAGGAAGCTTTGTTGAAGTAGGTTTTTCTCCTTTAAACCAATGCATACGCTTCATGAGTATCCATGTTCCCAAGTCGTATGTAAGCCTTTTCAAGGTCAAAGAAACGCTAACATTGACTTTGCTGTGGAAGGAATTCTGTATACAGTTTCCACCCCCAAAAGTGAATCTGGGGTCGATCCAATTTTCTAAAGCCTTTTGATAGGGGGTAAAACCGTTTTCTTTTCTACAGCCATGCCCAACCGAAGTTTACCATTTTCTCCATCACTTGCAGATGCAGCGGTGAGAAAAATTTGGCGTAATTTCCTGGGGGGAAGTATTTTTTGCCAATTTAGGAACAGGAATGTTAAGCCCCTTCCCTGTGGAAAGCACTGTGCCCTCCCTATAGATCCTATTGAATAATCCAACAGGAACTTCTGGGAACTCTCCGGGAAGTGAGATATCATTTATTTTGAAAAACGTCACTTCCTGGGGCAGTCTTACGGCGAGCTGCAAAACAGAGCATTCCCTTTCGCAAAAAAAAGGCAATTGTAGGAATTTGCTGCAATCCTTTTCTGAAGAACGACACGGGTGTTTTCCTGTTCAGCAAAGAAGAGTGGAGAAACGAGCAGGTAAGATGCTCCAGAGGGGATCTCTGCCTGGATTTTTTGCTCTTAGCAATATTTTTTTTTTTGTTTATTATGCCATCATCTTCAGAGCAGGTTTGATATGGATTGGGGCTTTCCTCAATCTTAGACCTTGTCCCACACCCTGCTAAGGGGGGGCCCAGAGTTATCGGGAAATACGTTTCCACGAGTTCCCTCTAACCCCCTTTACACTCGCCCGGCCTTGGCTCGGGTCTTTTTTTTAATGATCAAGGTTACAAAGCTGGGGCGTCGTTTCAACTGCCTTTAAGCGCTTTCCTTGCTCTGACAGCTTTGTTGGCATTCACAGACCCCCATGGTACGGATTTGACGTAAAGCCTGTACTTTTGGGAATGGACTTTGCTGCAAGATGAATTCTGATGTGGGATTAACAGCATCTTGAACACCTGGAAATCACCAACAGATCCCCCTTTCAATACTGCGTTGTTAAAAAGATTCCAAATCCATGTTCAATTTGCCATCTCTGCACTCCATTGATGGAATACCCTTCACTCCTTCAAAAAATTTTTGGAAAATGGTCGCTTCCCCTGTAAGTCTTCCGACCTGCCAAGTGAAATTTTTCTGTGAATCAGGTGAAACCATGATAGGTCTATTTGGAGAATGTCCCCGTTTGAACTTGGAAATGTGTGGGAGTGTCACTGTTCAGTAAAAAATGCTCTATCTTAAAAACAAGGACTCCAAGGCCCCTTTCCTGAGGGGTTTCACAAAATTCTCCCCCGAGGTGATGCCGCCCTTGAAATCTCCCAAGAGTAAAAAAGGGGGGGGGTTTGGAAACTGCCCAAGTACTCTTTCCCAAAACATTTATGTTGAGATTTTGTGGAGGGAAGGGGATGGATGCAAAAATGTAAAGGGCGTGTCAAGCCATTCTCACAGCCCTTTACCTGAGGTGGATGGCCTGGAAGGGAATATCATGACGTCCATTTCTGCTCTCCCCCTGAGGTCCCTTGTCAAAGGGGTTTCCCTAATGGGCTTTAACTTGGAATCCCTCAGGAAAATGGGACGATTTTCCCTGGGCATAAAGTCTTGTGACATACACAAACTGGGTTCATGAAGCTATAAAAAGTTTAGTTTTCCATTTTCATGAATTCCCTACAGTTCCATTTGGGTTAGGGTTCAGTTCTTTTTAAATTTTTTTCTTCATAAGGTTTGGGAGCACCTGTGGCAAGGTTGCCCCCACAACCCTTTTGGCGTCCCCTTTTCCCCGGGTCCCGGGGGTACCTTTTTAATGGTTGTTTTTCTTGTGGAATAGTTTTTCCCCAGGTTTCCCTTGGACAGGTTTAGGATTTTTATCCTGGGAAAGGACGGGCCTGAGCCCTTTCTTCAGGGGGGTTTTGTCTGCAGCGGAGGCCCCCGTGGATGTTGTTGCAGCTGGAGTCTTTTGGAAGGTTTGGATTCCCTTTTCTTCAAAGGGCGTGCCTGAGCCTTTATTCAGGAGCATTTTGCCAAGACAGATGTCCCGGTAGGGTGGGAGCTGGAGCTGTCACGTTAGGCCTCTGGGGGCTTTCCTGATGGCTCCAAAACCTTTTCTTTTGGGGGGAGGAGTTCCTCAATAACCCTCACTCCTACTCCGTTTTGGTGGAACAACTCACCCAAGCAGTGTCAGCAATTTGGGACGAGGTTTTGAGGAAATTGCAGAGTGTGTGCGTAGAAGCATTGGAGGCAAGGGGGTTGGTGGGAAGGGGTGGGCTAAACCCAAGCAAAAACCTACCTGGCTGTGCAAAAAGCACACGGGCACGTCCTTTGCCTTGGAAAACTAAATTTCCCCCCCCCTCCTTTTACCAATACTTCCTTTTCAAATTTTTACCCTTTTTCTTGCTTTGAAGAGCTTATAGCTTCTTTTCAGTGGGAAAAGCATATTGGACCTGGACAGTTTTCATTCCTTTATGATTGTTTTACCACACTTTACAATATCGTTTTTCCATTTTCTTTAAAAAAGGAAGAGTTGGCTCCATGCCCTAACCCTTTGGGAGTGGAAGCACCGCATAGGGTTTTGGGGACATATGGGTTTACCTTTAGGTGGTACCCCCCTGCTAACTTAACCATTCGGGGAAAGGGCAATGGGGAAAAATTGAAAAGACTGGTGTCGACTGTTCCCAAACCATCAACTTTTCCCAAAAGTTTTTCGCCCCTACATTAAAATTCTTAGTTCCTCTAACATTTCTCCCCAGAAACCCCCATCAGGGTTTGGGGAAAAAACAATCCCTTACACTGTTTAGGGGTTTTTTGGGAGAGCAGAAAATTTAGCCCCCCGGGAAAGTTTCAACGCACGCAGACGGTCACTCTCGTCTGGTGCGAAACTCAACTTCAGGCTAAAATCTCGCTGTGGGTGATACAAGGATCACGTTGACATACTTTAACTATTTCCGATGAACCTCAAAAATGTCAAATCCATGATTTATCCCATCAATGGTTTTTTAAAGGGACTTACTATATGAATCTTCATATTTCCAGGTAAGATTTCCCCTTTGTGGATTGAGGGGGGCTTTTCCCCTTCTTTCCTGGTTTGGGAGCCCGGGAACCCTTAGGGTTCCCATTTTTGCCTTTGGAAGTTGAAAAAAGGGTTTCCGAGGAGTGCCGGTGATTTTCCAAAAAATGGTCGAGGGATTTCGAGGTCGTCAGGGAGAGAGCTAGATCTTTGTAAATTATATACTATCAAATTTTTAAATTTTTCATTTCCTCACCCCCCCCCCCCCCCCCCCCCATGGAGTCCAACGGGGGAAGCTATAGTTGGGCTCAAAATCTCCCAAAACCCCAGGGGTAATGAGGAAATATACGAGCCCCTATCACGTATGATGGCAGTCGCGGGGGCCCCATGCGCTACCCACGAATATGCCTGCTTGACCCAGCCTATTTTACCACCGATTTTACTTGACCGGGCCTTTATCAAGCCCCCTTAACCAGAATAAAGAACCAAAGAGGTGTGTTTTCTAGCTGCAGGGGGCAGCGTAACATCGCTCAACCCCCCGGGGCCCTGTCTCCTGGTAATACGGGATGCCACGCACGGCAAAACACTTTTGGGGAGTTTCCCGGGCCCAAAAGGGAAGAACCAGGGGTGGGGACACCATCCCCCCTCTAGGGCCCTGGTGCCCAGGAAGCCCTTTTTTGGGGCCCTCCCTCACTGGGGACCCCCCCAGTATGGGTAACCCTCTGGTCCGGCTCCCCAATCATTGGGACCTCAAACCCCCCCACCGCGGGAAGGCGGCTTCCGTTAGGGGGCAGAGGGAATGAGCTTTCTGACAGATTAGCCCAAGTTTGGGGGGGGTATGCCCCCTAATCCCATGATAATACATCAGAACCCAAAAATTTTTGGGGGGAATGTACGGCGACGGCACCTCCTTTCCCCCTGCACTTACAGAGGGAAACGAGATCCTCCCCTCGGGCCCGCTGGTACCAGACGCCACAGGCTATGAACCACTGGCACCTCTGAAATAAACACAGAGGTACCGAAGTCTTCTCAAAATGCGCCCCAGGTTTCCCCCTGTGTAGGCAGATCATACAAACAATAGAACGTGAAAGAGGTGTTGCATGCATTTCGGGGGGCCCAACGCCACACTTGTAAATTCTTAGAGAATTGTGTGCACACCAATTTCCAAGACAAGCCCCAGAACACACCCTCATTGGGAAAGAATTTGCGAGATACTTACACCCCCGGCTACAGGAGCGCCCGCGGCAATCCCACCGCCCCCCCCCTAAGCACCGAGTGTCAGACCAACAAATGAGACAGCCATAAAAAGCATAAGTGAAAGGCCCAGGCGAAGCCAGAACTCAAGCAAGCAAGCATTAATGGGAGGGCTTTCAGGGCCCCTGGGCCCAAGGTTTTGCGAGGGAGGCCAAGAGAGCGATTTTACTCCTTCAAGCAAACTCGCCTTTTATTTTTTTCGTGTTAACCTGGGTGTGTTGCGCAAACCCCCTTTGTTTTATGCCCATTCTAATCGCTCGCGATTAGCTTCGTGCCCTGTAATTCTTTTTTACGCATTTTTGGTTTCCGGCATTAAGGGAATAAAACCCCCCCGCCTTTTCCCCCAATTTTTTGGGAAGGTTTGGGGGGGAACCGA
>NW_023641939.1:0-10194 GCF_015228065.2 Penaeus monodon
CCCTCCCCCCTCCCCCCCTCCCCCTCCCTCCCCTCCCACCTCCCCCTCCCTCTCCCTACCCCTCTCTCCCCTCTCCCCTCTTACCTTCCCCTCTTTCTCCTTACCTCTCTTCCTTTCTCCTACCTCCCCCCCACAATCCCCCCCCCCTCTCCTCCTCCTCCCTCCCCTCCCCTCTCCCCTCCTACCTTCCCCTCTCTCCCCTCCCCTCTCTTCCACCCACGTAGCCTCCTTCCACCTCTTCCACATCCACACATTAACCGCCTCGCTCCCCAACGAGTATGAAAGGAGCGCACTTATATGAACGCAATTTAGTCCTTGTCAGGATTGCCCTGTACGCTTGCTATCGCTGTTACCAGGTGTCAGGGTTTGGTTGGTTAAACGTACGGTCTGGCTGCAGTGTTCATTGGTGGTGAAGACTGATGGTAGCGTAGCGTCGACGGAGGTTGAAGTGGCCGGGTTGTGCGGAAGCGGAGACCAGAAACGGCGGGGGCCCAGGAGGTGGCCCCCGGGAGGAGGCAGAGTCCGAGCGCTGCCTCGAGGAAGAGTGACTGCACGGGTCAAGGTGACGGACAGGGGTCATGAGTGATGTGGGCGTGGCTTAGGTCAGTCCGGCGACGATGCCATGGCTGTTTGTATACTCACTGTGTCGTGTTCGTATATATGTTTGTTTGGTGTTTCTCTACGATGCTTGAGGGAGAAGAATACACCAATTAAAACTAAAGTAGGTTCATTGGAGATCAGCTCTGACAAAAATAAAAGGGAGTTCTTCATAGTCCTGTGCCCCACGCCTCAGCTTCTGCCCGAGAGTGCTACTGCCAGACGTGTGACTACAGAGACAAAATAAAATATTGTACTCTACAAATTGTACAGAGAATCTCACTCTTTTACATAGGCGATATGCTACACAGCAATATAAACTAAACATCATCTTCTATCACAAAAGGCAGTATATATGTAATTAATCATATAATTATCACAATATATGTACCATAATATTGTCATCATATTCCGTATATGGCGTCATCACAATATGGCACTCACAACTCACATAAGTATCACAACTCACTCCATTATCACAACCCACAATGGGTACGCCCCCCCCCCCTGCTAGTTGGAGGGTGTGAAGGCCAATCTCAGAGTCCTTCCCGTCCGGCAGAATCCCCGGGACGCGGCCCCTCACTCCCGAGGCTTAGCGAGCGAATGGGCCGCTGCTCCGGGTTTTCAGATTATATGGCAGTCTGTGTGCCTGTCTGTTTGTCTGTTGGGTTACATGTCTTTCCGTATATCTGTTCGTGTGTGTCTCTGTCTTTTGGGTCCCTTGTTTTTTTGTTGTTTGTCTATCCTCTCTCTCTCTCTCTCTTCTCTCGCTCTCTCCCCCCTCTCTCCTTCTCTCTTCTCTACCTCTCTCTCTCTCCCCTCCCCTCTCTTCTCTCTCTCTCTCTCTCCCCCCCTCCTCTCTCTTTTTCCTCTGATGTGTAATTGAAAAGGTTCTTGTATCACAGTATTTCTCATTATTGCCATATTTTTGTTTGTTTTATTATTTTTCATCCCCAAAACGGGGAGTGTAAAGTTTATCATCATTAGGGGTTATTTCTTATTACCCCCAAGTTGTTGGGAAAAAATTTTTACTTGCATTCGAGATACAATTTAAATTTCCACACATACAGAAGAAATAATAAAACATGGATTCAAACCTATCCCCCCGCCGGTTCTTTTTATAAAAAATTAAAGGAGGATTAAAAAAAGAATTAAAACAGAAAAAATAAATAAAAAATAATAATGATAATAAAAATAATAATAAATAAAAATTTAATAATAATAAAAAATAATAATAATAAAAAATAATAAAATTTAAAATAATAATAAAAATTAAAAAAATAAAAAAAACAATAATAAAAATAATGAAATAATAATAATAAAATAATAATAAAATAATAACAATAATAATAATAAAAATAATAATAAATTTAATAAAAAAAAAATAATAAACAAAAATTTTAAATGGGAAAAACCAAAAAAAAATTTAAAAGAAAAAAAAAATTTTTTTCCGACTACTTTTTCCCGGGCACATTACGGGCCCAGTGTTGCCATTTTTTTCCAGGAATTCGTCGATAGGGCCATTTGCAACGCTTGGGGCTGCAGACGAGTTTAAAGACGGGGAAAGGGTGAAAGGGGGGGGGGGGGGACCTGGGGGGTCGGGGGAAAAAGGATCAAAGAGAAAAAAAAATAAGGAGAAGGAAGGCTTTGTCCGAAGTGACTTTTTTTTTTAAGAAAGTGGGGTTTTTGTTCTTTTGTTAGGGCCCGGTTTTTTTTTCTTCTTTTCCCTTCTTTTTCATCTTCTTTTTTTCCTTCTTTTGCCCTTTCTTCTTCCTCTTAACCTTTTTTCCCCTTCCTTTTTCCTCATCTTTTACCCCCTTTCCCTTCTTAAAATCATCGTCCTTTTTTTCATAAAAGTTTCGATTTTCACATTCTCGATATATCTTTATTTGTATTTATTTTTATCATCTTTTTAAAATGGGAATTATCATTATATTGCGCCCTCCTCTATTCCGGGGCAATAGAGGAGGTCGCCATAACCCGTGCCGGGGTGCACCCGGGTTTGGGAGAGAGAATAAAATCTACGGCCCAAAACAGGGCCCAATAATGAATTACCCCCGGAGCGTCACTTGAAGCCAGAAACACCCAAAGCAGGACCCCCATCAGGATTCTCCTGTTTTTTGGGAAACAAATTTTACGGGGAAAAAACCCCCTCATTTGGGGTTTGTCCTTATACCAGAGTGGGGGCGGGGGTTTTGTAGGAGGGGGAACCAAAACAAACTTTGGCCCTGATGGTTAAGGGCATTTTCCCGCGGGGGTTTTTCTCTACAAAAAAAAAGGGCAAATTTTAAACCCCCAAAAGTAAAAATGGGGGGGAATACCCGGGTTTCCCGGGTTTTCCCCGGGAGGGGGCCGCTGGGGGAAGCACGGGGCCTTTTCCGGGGGGTTTTTAAACCCCGGAGGATTATAAGGACGGAAAAGCCATTAAATAGGACCTCATTGTTGGAGCAGAGAACAGCCCCCACCAAAAGGTCCCAAATTTTTGGGAAAGATCCCTAGAGCCGCGCCATTCGCCCCGGGGGTGCTCAGAGTTTGTGGTCTCAAAAAGTTTAAGGGTTACGGGCACTTTGCTAAATATTGCGGGAAAAAAAAACGGCTTGTGCTGTCTGGGGCCGAACTCACCAACAAAGGACTGCCCGGCGAGAAACGACGGAAGGAAAACCCCCCCCCCAAAACGAAGACGCCCCCACCATCGTGAAGAGGGCTTTTAGGTGCGGAGCGGAGGGTTTTAAACGGCCTGGCACCGAAAACGGCCCCAAAAAACCCGCCACGAGCCCCCCTTTCCCCCCACCTCCCCTCGACCTTTAACCCATGGGCCCCGGGGAGGGGCCCATCCCCCGCCTCCCCCCCCCACCCGGGGGGGGGCGTGCGTAAACCAAACCCCACGGGAAATTCCCGCAACTCCCGGGGGGAATTCCCCATCCCAGGAAACAGGGCCACAGGAAAAACCCCTTTTTTAAAAAAAAAAAAAAAAAAAAAAAAAAAAAAACCATCGGGCAAAAAATTTGCTAATTTGAAAAAAAAAAAAAAATGGAAAACAGAAGGGGATGTGTAACGGGGAAAAATGTCGTTTTCTGATGATGTTAGTGATTTTGTGATTTTGAAAATACGAATGGGGTCTCTGTATTATTATTACGCGGAAAAAAACCATCTAAAAACTGGGGAAGTAAAAAATGCCGCCGACGGGGAAATTCGCAGGAAAACGGACAAACTGGGGGGGACATCACCCCGAAAATGCTCCCAAAGGTAGGGGATTATCGTAAAATTTTAAATCCCGGGAAAAAGGCGCCAGCCCGATAAAAAAACCAAACCCAACCCACAGTACTTTTGAAAGTACAAGAAATATGGGGGACAAAAGGTTTTCACCCAAACCCCCAAATCTGCCCAAAACCCGCTAATCATGGGGGGTGTGATGGGGAAAAGGGAAAAAATTCCTTTTCTTTCATGGAAATATACGTGGTGGCAACCTTTAGATTTGGTTTTCCCTAAAATTAAAAAACAAAGGGTTTACGTTTTTGTTTACAAGACCCCTTCCACACCCAAAAAATAAAAACCCCCCCTAGAATTGAGGGTACCACCCCTATACGAACCCGGAATGCGGGGGCCAGGACTTTTTTGGTCAGTGACACCTTTACCGCAAAAATTTTGGTGCAATAATGTGAAATATCCCATTACATATTCGAACGGCCTCGGGGTTTTCCCTTTCGTACAATGTTACCAAGGTGTGGGAAAAGTTCAGACTGATTCACTCCCCAAACTTTCGGGAATCAGGGCCCCAATATGCAGGGAGATTTTAATGCTAATATTAAAAATTTGGGATATTCATTGAAATAAAAATGGCAAAGGGTTCCGACATTTTGTGAACAGCAAATCTATGACATATAGATACAGCCCGGCCAAACCCCTGTGGGGGGGGGGCAGGGTAGTTTACGTAATAGGAAGGGATGTTGGGGCAAAAAAACCGTCAAAAGCATGCTTGCAACAGAGCAAAATCGGGTGACCATTTTTGAAATAGTAACAAGAAAACCGTTGTAATATTTCAGTCTACAAAAACCAAATGGGGCTAAAAATTTCATCCCCCCTTCCCTTAAGTCACTTTAATTCACTTATCTATGACTGGTATAAGTTTAAAACAGTAACGAGTTGATAAATTTCCGGGGACAGGGACAACAGGGCACTGTTTTCCCTACAACCTTAGGTCTGCCCAAAAAAAACCCCTTCAAAAACGGGAAAACTCCCCCAAACCTCCAAACCTAAGGGGGCGGTGCCCCTACATTATTGGGGAAACCAAAAGCGATTTTAAGGGAAAGTTAAATGATTTTTACAACCAGGTTTAACCCCCGGGCCCCCCCCCTTAAAAATTTTTTAAGACAACAAACATGGGGGAAAAATTAAAAACTCTTTTCAAAAATGAACACTTTGAATTTTTTCCTACAAAGCTTTATTAATAAAAAACCCCCCAAAGGGTCGGAGGTCGGGAAAAACAAAAATCGTTTTTCGGGAAAACCACTAAAACCCCGCAGTTCCATAGTTTCCCCTTGCACAAACGATTGTCCTTTTGTAAAGGCCTGGAGCGTCCAAATTGAGCTCATTCCCCAAAAATTCCCGGTCACCTTGTCAACTAAATTGCACGCAAATTTTCCATTGAGATTGGATGTTTTATTTTGAAACCCCCCAGCTTTGTGGGTTTCCGGGGTGGGGAAATGAAAAAATGCATTTATCAAAGGGAAAAGCGTCCGCCCCCGGTTTAGGAAGGGGAAATTTCCTATAGGTCCTCCGCCTTACAGCTCAGGTACCTGGTAATCCCCTTTTTTCATATACAGGGTTTAACTTTTTCACAAAGGGTTTGGGGGCCCCCGGGCACCAGTCTAAAAAATCCCCCGTACCGAAATCAGGGGCACTGGGGAAAAAACCGACCAATTTTATTAAAACCCCTGTGTAGCAAAGTTCTAAAAGGGTAATTTGGACAGAAACATTTCAGGTTACAAGGGAAATTTCTCCAGACTGTACGGATTTTTTTATCGGGACGTGCACCGATATTGGGTTTGGGGAGTACTTTTTTCACACCTAAAACCGGGGAAACACACTGTTTTTTTTTTGGGCCCTTTAAATAAACTCTTTTACATTTGGGGAAAAAAGAGAAGTTTTCCTAGAACAATTAGTAAGGGTTTGCATCCGGGGCAAAGGGTATTTGGGTGGGTTAAAAGGAAAACTTTGAATAGATCTCAATGTTTCCCGTTTAGGGGGGGCCTTTTTAACTTGGGACGCCCCGGGAGGATTCTCAACCCCCCTGCGTTCCTGCCCTCATGCACAAGTTGGGGGCAGATACCCACTTGGGGGTGGTTTAACCCTATATCTTTCGCTTATGAATATGTTTTCAGAGCAAAATCCAAGAGGGATTCAAAATTTTTTTCTCGCCCGAACACAAACAAAGGCTCCTGAGTGGGGGTTTTGTCCCCCCGGAGGGAAAAAAAGGGGTCTCAACCCATTAAAACTACCCCCCCCCACTTTTCGCAATTAAAGGGGCCAGGGGCTTTAAAATATTCACAAGGATAAATATCTCGGGGTGAAAGTTTAAAATTTATGCCGACCCCCTTGGGCTTCTCTCCAAAGAAAGGGGCTCTGGGAAAATTTAAACCTTTTAAATTTTTTGTCGGGAAAAGAACATGGGATCAATGTTTAAACTGGTAGACTGTTTTAAAATTTGGGTTTTAAAAAGGTCAGGTTTTAAAATTTCCATCATGCACTTTTTGCATTTTAAAGGGGCAGAATGGTAGCTTGGAGGGGAGTGCAAAAAGAGCTATGAGGATTTTCCTCGGCGCCCCGGAAAAACAAAAAGGATAGTAAACCCTGAATCAGAAATTTAAAATTACCATCCATTTTTATAGGGAAAAATTTTTTTTTCCACCATATTTGGGGGCAAAACCGAGGGGAAACCCTCGTATCTTCAGATTTTCCCAAAAAACTGAAAATAAAAACACCAAGTAACGGACTAATCAAACCCACGCGCGCCCTCTGATTAACACAAAAACTCCCTGAACATTATAAAACTCAATGTTTCCAAATTTGTAAAAAACCAAAAAAAGGGCGTCCATTTTTTCCATGGAAGAAATTTAACATTTACCCCTGCACCTTACCCTGTCCCACCCCAAAAAAAACAGGGTGGATAACTGTGTGTTGAAGCAAAATTTCCTAAAACGGTTTAAAAGGGAACCCCACCAATCTTGGGGGATGATGCATATGAATTTTTACCGCCCCCGGTCCCTAATTTGGATCAAAGGCCCTTTTGCTTTTCCCCCTGTATACCAAAGGGCTTACTACAACATTTAAGTTAAAATGAGGGAAAACAAAAATTGGGGCCCGCCTACACAAACGGGAAACTTTGGGAGGTTAATCCCCGCAACGGAATTTTAATTTTCTAGGGGCTCTGGAGTAGTTTTTTGTGACTCTCCCAAAATTCTCTTTGGGCCTAAATTCTTTTAAAGCAGGTGGGCCCATTTAAGGGAAATTTTTTGTTTTTCATTAAGCGTAAAAAGTAAAACCCATGCAACAGAGCGTAAATTTTAACATTCAATTTTTTATTGGGTCCACTCATGTTGGGGGTAAGCAAGCACACCACTTTGAAACCAAAATTTGGGGAAAGGGAAACCCGCAGTAAGGTCGTGAAATAGATCTTGGCATAACCCCTTGCTAGGGTTGCACATATAATTTTAAAAAATTCTCATAAGGAAAACAGTAGATCTGATTAACACTCAAAGGCCTGAAAGCTGTACCCTACGGCACTTCGATCATTAGAAAAATTGGGAACCTTTCCCATGGGGGGGGCCCCCGAAGTCCAAACCCAAAAAGTGGACGGGTTATTGCCAGAAAAACGTTTAGGGTTTTTTAAAAGTACTGGGGAACTGCACGGTGCCCGAAGTGCAGGGAATTTTAGTGTTTTACTGTGTAACAAAGGAAAAAAGAAAGCTTGGCAGTATACTCGGAAAGTCATTGAAAACAGCCTTTTAGACCCCCCTAAATGAGGGGGATAAAGAAAATATGTGAATTTCCTTTCTTCTGATACATGGGAAAATATACTCGTACTATACCCTAAATTTACTTGAAAAATTACCCCTAAACAAAACCCGGGTTATTCAAAAACAGTGCAAAAGCATATAAAGTAAAATTTTTGTAGATGTATGATTTATATTTTTATTTTAAAACCCGGAAATTACAGTAACAGCCCACGTACACTGGTTTGTATATGTTAAAAAATGTAACCCGATGCCCCCCTGAGCGATAGCCAGGGTGGGAAAATAAACTTTCCTTCCCTTTAAACCGGGCATTTTGATAAACAAAAATTTTTTCCCTTTCCCCTCCCCCCCCCCCCCCCCCCCCAACCCTTTAAAAAATTTTTTTTTGATTTGTTTGTTTTGCTTGCCTTTTTAGTCACTTGGTTTAAAGGAAAGGGGGAAAAAAGGAAAAGGGAAGGGGGGAAAAATTTGTGGTTGGAAAGAGGAGAAAAAATAAAAACAATAGGAAAAAAAGAAAGGGAAATTAAAAGGAAGGAGAAGTTAAAAAAACAAAAAAAAAGAAGTAAGGGGTTTTACAGAGTAAAAAAAAAAAAAATAATGATAATATTTTTAAAAAAAGTATAGTCCCCGTTAATATTTTACGAAAACTTTATAACAGAAAAAATTCTTATTTTGAGCAATAAAATATTCTATATTTTTAAATTATCCAAAATTTGGGCTTAAAAAGTAGGGGAAATTTTAAATGAAGAGTATATTTCTATATTCCCTTTCCCCTTTTCAAAGATTTAAAGGGGGACACAATATGGAAAAAATGTTTTAGCTTTTTCCCCACACCCCACCACCAAAAACATCATCCCCCCTTCCTTACGCCGATTCGCACCCCCCTTCCTGTCCCCTCGCTTTTTTTTTCTTTACTTCCCCCGGTAGTTTCTCCCTCTTCTATTTTTTTTCCCCGGGTTGTTCTTTCCTTTTTTTCTCTTCCCTATCCTCCTTTTCCCCCTTCCTCCCGTTTTGCCCTGTATCCCGATTTCCCCCCGTAACCCCTCTTTTTCGCACCCCTTCTCGTTCCTTCGCCTTTTCTTTCCTTTTCTTTTTGAAATTATCTTCCCTTTTCCATTCCTTTTCCCCCTTTGGGCCTACCTTCTTTCCTTTACCCTATCCTCCTTTCTCCCATCCTACACCTATCCTACCCACATCCCGCCGTAATCCACAGGGGGGGAGTCGAGCCCCAGCCGGAAACCCCTTCCCCCTCCCGCCCATTTCTTTTCCCTTATTTTTTTCTCCCTTTTATGCGGGCCCTTTTTTTTCATGTGATTTACGTTTTTTACACCTTTTTTTACCTTTTTAAAATAAAAAATTTCATTGAGATGCTTTCTTTACCCCTAATTTTTACGATGTTTTACATGATGTGCGGTAAAAAGAACATCCAAAATCAGCTGTAAATGCATCTTTCATTTATCCTTCTTTTTATCTCCTGTCTTTTAAGCTGTTTTTTTTTTTCAGAGGTTTCTTTTTCACTTGTTCATCCTTTTTTTTCTCTCTTTTACAGCGAGAGAAAGTAACTTTTTTTTTTAATTAATGTATCGCAGCAGATTGTTTTAAGGATATTTTATTATATTTATATTTTCAATGATTTCTTTTAACGTTTTATCGTTTTTGTGATTGGTTTTCTCTTTTGTATATTTTCTTTTATTATACCATGTCCTATTTATTGTTTTACTGTATTTATGTACTACACTTTCATCCGCGTGAGTCAATGTAACCCCTATGATTTTTTTTTTTAATAACTGAGGTGGATACTCTTCACTGTGTTTTGACTCTACCTACCTTCAGGGTAGATAGCCGGTTGGTATGGCCCAAGTTGGTTTTCTTAAGAAATACAAGTAAGTTGACCCCAAATAACAGTGCACCGTGTTAAGCGAAATGCACAGTCACAAGATTTTATTGCTGTTTTTATAGCCGTGTATCGCGAACCGGCTAAACGATGTTCTGTCGCACAAGGGGCAATGGTAAGAAGCCGACATATACTATTATAATTAAATGGCTATAATCTCCTAGAACTTGTAATAATTAATCTTATAAAGTTAATGCGACAATGTATGAAAGCCAGGTTCAGATCGTTTTTCGGATCCGTCCACGGCGAACGGCAAAAAGAACGCAAGAAAACCGGTAAAAAGTAAGTCATCCGTAATCATGCTATATAAGTGTAATGATTGTGATTGAAAACCTTACTTGTTGCCTATTTCGAAAAACTATAATAGTTTGATGATATATAAACACTGTAATAAGAAATGAAAGCATGCGATCGTCTTCCGTGCGCCTTTATCGCCGAATGTCCGTTGTATATGCCCATAGCATTGACTACAACGCCTTTCGATGCTCTTAGCGAAGCCAAACTGTCTAATCAATTGCATAATAATTATCAACATTGATGCTGGACTTGAAATGGATAATTTTCACAACGTAACAATATTTACGTGGCGGAGAAACCCTAACTTTATTTAGTTACCCCGTGTTTTTCTGCAAATGATTTGCGATTAGTTGGAAGCAGACGACACACACTTTGACGAAACGGATGGGGTTT
>NW_023641940.1:0-10193 GCF_015228065.2 Penaeus monodon
TGAATGATTAAAAATTTTCACAGTCACAGTGCAAATTTTGGGAAAATTATCCGTGCAAAAAGTGAATAGAAAAAAAACAAAATAAAAAAAACAAAACGAAACCTGGTGTTTTAAACTCGTTTTTAAAAACGCAAAATCTTTTTTTATACTTTTTATACCTCTTTTTTTGGTGTGTTCAGAAGGCAACGAAACAAAATTTTATCACAGTTTTTTGTTTTTGTTGGAAAAACCACAATGATTTTTATTTTTCCGCTTTTCCGTATTTCACAGGACAGAAACAAGCACAGTGCAAATATTTCGCAGGCATTTTTTCCCCGGTAAAAAATGTATCACTCAGTAAAAAGTAATGGGGTTGGTGACCCAAAGCGCGATTACCCCCAATGAATCCTGATACATTTTTGTTGGCTTGGCCCTTCCCTCGGTTTTAACGAATAAATTACAAAAAATAAAAAGGGGTACTGGACACAAAAAAACCACCTAAAGATTGACATTTAAATCCTATTAAAGTGTCAAAATTAAAATGCCAAAAAAAAACCCAACTAAAATTTTTGGGTTTTTTGGCTAGGGAAAAGTCTTTGGAGAACTTTATTTTTTTAGGATTGTTTTGGGGGTTTGGGGGTTTGGTTTTTTTTAAAAGGAGAGGAGGGAGGAAGGGGAAAGAGGAAAGGGGGGGAACGGGGGGGGGGGGGGGGGGAAAGAGAGGAGAGAGTTTAAAGATAATGGAAATTAAAAGAAAAAGCCTTGCTTGAAGACAGGTTGGGGTTACTATTCTCTCCCCTTAGAAAGTTTTTAAGGATAAAAAGTTAAATTATATTATCAGTTGTAAAAATTTCATGCAAATTAGCCCACATGTTTATCCCCCAAAATTAAACACGCAACTACCTAAATTTGGTATATAAAAACCCTCTAAAAAACAAAGAGAGGAACATAATCATTACAAAATAACAGTAGGCATTACTTTTTTTTGGGAAAGTTTCATGTGTATTTTTATCCTTATGTACGAGAAATTCTTTGTTATCACATGTTAAACAAAATTATGTTTTTTTTTTCTTTTCTTTTCTTTTTTCCCTTTTCTCCTTTGTGGCTTACTTTTTTTTTTTGGAAAATTTTTTTTTGGGTATGAATTTACCCTTTTAAAAAATTTTGCAATAAAAATGAACAAATTTAAAGGGTTTTTCTAATTTTTTTTTTGGACGTATGATTGTGAATTTTTAGTTTGATAATATAAATCAATATGAAAGAAATGATAATGTATGATAATATAATGTAATGATAATGAAAGATGATGTGATGATGATGATGAGGGATGATATGATAATAATGATAATAATAAAAGAATTAGAAAAAAAGGAAAAAAAAGAGGATAAAAAAATTAGAACAAAAAATTAAAAAAAAAAATAATAAAGAATAATATAAAGAAAAAAAAAGAAAGGGCGATTTGTAAATCGACAGGCAAATTGTTTATGGTCCAAGAAAACGACAGAAGATAAATCCCTTTAGTGGTGGGGTCAAAATCCAAATTAATCATTTCACTCGGGGATAAAGAACTTTTAAAGCAAAAACGAACAACCCAATTCCGATTTTGCCCACGCCCAGGCGTCCTTTTACCTTGCAACGCGGTTCTTTGCAAATGGTTTTCCCAGCTGTCTGCCCGTTCAGTCAGAGAAGAAACCTGTCTTCCCAGCAAAAAGGAAAGTGGATTGAAATAAAGAAGAAGAGGGAGGCAGGAGATTGCGGAGACATATATACTTTGTTTTTTTTCGACCAAAGGTTATTATTGCTTTGTAGGGGAAGAATCACTGTTATAAATATGGTAACAAAACCAAACACAAACACACCACACACAACACCAACAAATAAAAAATTTTTTTTTGTTGTGTGTGTGGTGTGGGGGGGGTTGTGTGGGTTGTTGGTGTGTGGGGTGTTTTGTGTGTAAAAATTATATACATTACACACCACCACACACACACCAACCACACACACAAAACCCACACACCCACACACCAACACATATATAAAATTTTATATATATAATATATATATTATAAAATATAATATATATTATATTTCTGTTTTATCTATCTGTCCATTCCCTGTCTACCTATCTTTCTATCCTTTTCTCTCTTTCTTTTTAAAACCATAAATATTTCGCTTCAAATAGCAGCGAAATATAGGGAAAAACCAAAAAATTTTTTTTGAAAAAGAAAAAATTTTAAAAAAGAAATTTTGGGAAAAACGGGAACGCTCAGAGTTGACATCCCGCCTCATGGCAAATGCCAAATTTTCTTTTTCCCTTTTTCCCCCAAAGCTGGGAAAAATTATTTGGGGTTAAAAAGTCTTTTTCATTGTTTTGGGGAAAATTTTTTAATTAAAAATTTTTTTTTGGGTTTAAAAAGTAAATTTTTTAAAAAAAAAGGTTAAAAAAAGGGGTTTTAAAAACAAAAAAAAAAAAAAAAAAAAAAACACACCACACCACAAAAACACAAACCAAACCAAAACCCCCCAAAACCCCAAAAACCAAAAAAAAACCCCCCCTTTTAAAAAATTTTAAAACCTTTTTTTTTTTTAAACCAAAGGGAAAAATGTAAAAATTTTAAAAAAAAAAAAAAAATTTAAAAAAGGCGTAAAAATTAAAATTAAAGAGAATAAAAAGAGAAATTTTTTAAAATTTTTCTTTTTTCTTTTTTAAAAAAAAAAAAAAAAAAAAAAAAAAAAAAATATATTAACTTTATTTTAAAAAATTAATTTTAATTAATATTTTTTAAATTTAAATAATGAAAAGAAATAATAAAAAGAATGGAAAAAATTTTTTTTTTTAAAATTCCCCTTTTTTGGGGGAGTCTTTTTCTACGAAAAAAGTTGAATGGGGGTATTTAGAAATCAGCCCAAAATTTCATTTATTTTTTCCTTTTTTAAGGCAGGACTTTCATCTAAAAAAAAAATGTTTTACCTTTTTTAAAAAAGACATTTTTTTCTGGGTTTTTTTTTAAAGCTAGGATGAAAAATAATTGGGAAAAAAAAAAAATTTTTTTTTTAAACCAAACCTTTTTTAATTTTATTTATTTTCTGGAAAAGGAAGGATTTTCAAAATTTTTCCCAAAAAAGAGAATTTTGGCCTTTTGATTCTTGCAAAAAAAATTTTTCCATAAAGGCTTTTTTTAAATTTAGGCAATCAAATAAAATTTTAAATTTAAAAAATAAAAAAAATAAAAAAAGAATTTCAAATCTTCAATTTTATTTTTTTAGTAAAAATAAAGCCATTTTAAAAAAAATTTTTTTAAAAAATTTTTACAAACAAAAATGTTTTGGGGGGGGCAAAAAGTTTAAAAAAAAATTTTTTTTTTTTTATACCCTACACAAAAAAACCAACCCCAAAAAAAAAAATTTTAAAAAAAGGAAAAAAACAAAAAATTTTTTAAAAAAAAAAAGAAAGCTGTTTTGGTTTTTTTTTAGGGGGATTTTCATAAAAATAAAGGGGAAATTTTAAATCCCTTAATTTTCCCCAAAATTTTTTTTGCAAACCCCTTTTTTCTTTTCCCGTCAACACAAAAAGCATATAAAAAAATTTTTCACCCCTCCCCCACATCACCCACACAAAAAAACCCCCCCCACACCCACCCCACCACCACAACACCACACCACCACACCCACAACACACCCCCAAAAACCACCCCAAAAAAAAAAAAAAAAACCCAAAAAAAAACCAAAACCCCCAAAACAACGCTGCCCCAATTTTATTGTATTTCTTGAAATAATTTTTCTTTATCACCATCATCCCCACATAAATCCTAAAAATCCACTGTCAACATCACCATCATCATCACATCGCCATACATCATCTCACCATCTCGATCCCCCAATACCGTTATCACACATAAAACATCGGCATCATCATCCCCATCTTCATACTATCACTATATCCCATAAACTCACCCCACACCGTCACCCCTCACCACACCATCTTTATCACCTCACCGTCATCCCATACCACTAACATCCCCACCCATCATCCCCCCTCTTTAAAACGTTTTTTTTGGGCCCAAAAAATGCTCAGACCGACACGAGAAACCCCCGTGGCTCGAGCCCTTTCCCTCTTTACTCGTCACCCCTTTTCAATTCCCGACAAAATTTCTTCCTCTTTCCCCTCTCCTTTTCCCTTCCTTCCTCTCTATCCTTTACCCTTCCCTTTTCCCCCCTCTCCACCTTTTCCCATATTTTCCTCTCCCCACCCCCGCCCCCCCCCTCCCCTTTCCCTTTCTCCCCCCTTTTTCTCCCCCCCCTTTTTCTCCTCCCCCCCCCCCCCCCCACTTTCCCTTTCTCTTCTTTCCAATTTTCTTTCTCTCCCCTTTCTTACCCATCCCCCTCTCTCGCCCCCTGCCCCCTTTGGGTATTCTTTTCCCTTTTTCTCCCCTCCCGCCCCCTTTCTATTCCCTTGCCCCCTTTCTCTTCTTCCCCTCTCCTCTCTTCCCCCTTTTTCCCCCTTCTCCTATCCTTTCTCTTTCTTCCCCTCTCCCCTCTTCCCCTTGCATTTCCTTTTCTCTCTCCCCCCTTCCTTTCCCTCCCCCCTCCTTTCCTTCTCCTCCCCCTTTTTTTCCCCTTCCTGAGTACCCCGTCCACTTCTTCCATTACTTCTCAAACTTCTCCCGTAAAAAAATCTCTCATTTTTTTTAGAAAAAAAAAGTTGGCAAAAAAAACACTCACTCGCCCTTGGAGAGACGCCTGTCAAAATATTTTTTTCTTTTTTAAATTTTATAATTGAATAAATTTTTCGTTCGTTTGTCTTTTTTTGTTTCAATTTCTTTTTTGTGTTGATATTTTAATTACTAGAAGTGTTTTTCATATCTCATTAATGGTTTGTTATTTAAAATTTTTTTTATAAATTTTCCCATGTTTAATGTATGTGGTTTTTATCATTGTTATAATTATATTATCATGTTAAACTTATTATTATTTATTGTTATTATTTTATTATTATTATTATATTTTAAACTTACCCTTTTTTTTTTTTAGCAAAATTTGCTTAGGTCTCTAAATTTAAAAACAAACACCGAGTCACTACCCCGCCTATTTTTGATTGAAGTTTGAGGGAAGGAACATCAAAAAAAAAATGACTAAAAATATGCAGAACAACCACAAATCAAAACATCCAGTCAAAGTCAATTCACGAACACAAAAAACACTTTCAGATTCAATGATGCTATCCTGCACTCTGTTGCTTTAGACTCTTTTTCGGGACTTCCTTACTAATTGCGATTCCCCGGATAATGTTCAGAAACTGTATCAGTTACTTTCCTATAAGGCCAAGATGCTCCCATAAAACATGCAAAGCTTGTGCGTTTCAAATACGCCAACATACTTATTACCACTTCTCAGTTCCTAGGTCTTCTATACTTTGATATCTTTCATCGAACACGTTTCTGAAGACGGTGTCTGTTCCTGAAGGGACACGCCCTCTATTATCTAATAAACAGGCATGTGTTGTTAATTTTGGTCCTTGATGACAAATATCGAGGACGTATTCGCTTGTATAGTACGATCTGGTGTGAATTGGAACTTCCACAAGATTAGTAGCAAATCCTTTTACCCTCATTAACTGGCTCCTTGGATGCCGTGCTTGTACCATTTATCTGCGCCTCCGATAGAAAAGGTTTAGCGACAGATCTTCTCAATGCCAGGTACTGTGCCCACTCTGTCGTGTCGATTTTTGATAATCATTCGGTGTTAGTATTGGTGAGCAACCAAACACAAGCGTGATCATCGCTCTCACAACCTTGCTCTTCAAAAAATACTAACACTTGGCCGTACAGTGCCCCTTGTGCAGATGTTAGCCTTTGATAGTTCTCTCGGTTAACAAACTTAAGATCCGTGCGAGCTGCCAAGAATAAAACCCCTCTGTATATCCCCTTATAAGTCCAGAGCCTTCTAAGCCACTGATAGCGTCTTGCGATTTGCATCCTACTATCAGCCCTCCGTGTTTGCTTCGAGTTGCACTGTCCGTGGAGCAGAGACGTAATTCATCGCCACCTTAGCATTTTCAAATTTTCTTGTCCTGCACTCATGCGCATTTTGATTTTCTATGTTTAGCCAGCAACATGATGAGCGCCAGCCATGTTCGGTATGTTTTTTCGCTAACTCAACCCAGCTTCCTGAGCAAAACTATCTGATACTCCTTTACTACGAGTGCTGACCTTTTCGAGTCATATTGTAATATTATTATTTGATTACTTTATATTACTATAATTATTGTAAACTATTTAACAGTTGTATTTCTTTTTTATTATACAGCATTATAATCAATAATAATATAAGTCCATTTATTATTATTATCTATTATTATACCTTCATCATTAATCATTATCATTATCATTATCATCTATCATATCATTATTAATATATTATATATTATTATATCGTTACATTATCTACTTGTGTATTATTTATTATTATCTATTTTATTATTATTATCTTTATTTATTAATTAATTATTATTTCTATTATATATTAATATCATTTTCATTATGATTATCATTATTATTATTACTTATTATTATTATATTAGTTATTAGTGTGATCATTATCATTATTATAAATGATAATAATAGCTTATTATATTTATTACATTATTATGTTATATTATCATATAATAAATCAGTAATAAAATAAATACAATAATAATAATAATATATCTCATGCATTGACGAGTATTATTGATTGCTTATTAATTTATTATTACTATTATTATTTATTCATTATTATTATATTAGTATTATTAATAATATTGTATAGTATAATTAATCACTGTCATTGTTATCTACTGTCATTATCATTAATTATTATTATTATTATTATTATATAGTAGATGATATATTATATTAATATTATTGTTGTATGTGTTATTATTATTGATCATCATTATCATACATTTTGGTATTAGTATAGTTAAATTATTTTATACTTTATTACTACTATTATTGTATAATATTATATATTTTCATTATCATTGTTATAATTATCATATCCCGATTAGTCTTAAATTTATCATTATCAATATTATTATTCATTATTTGTATTATCTAGGTATTTAGTATTATTATTATTATTATTATTATTCAATTATATTTATTCTTATGATTATTAAATATAAAGTAATCATTACTATCTTATAATCTTATTATAATATATTATTATAATGTACAGTTAGTAGTACTATGTATTATTTCATTATTGTATTTTTATTATAATTAATTCATTAATTAATTATTATTATTATTATTATTACTAATATAAATAATAATAGAGTAATAATAATAATAATAATAATAATAATAATAAATAATTATTTATTTATAATAGTCATATTAGTTATTATTATCATTATCTATTGTCATGTAATTATTATCTTATTATCATTATTAGCAGTTAGCTGATTATCGAACTATTACTCGTTGTATCGTTATTTATGCTATATGCGCCCCATTATATAGAACTATTACTAATTATCATGATTAGTAGTAAATACAAAAAAAAAAAATCAATTATGGCGACAATAATGTTTTCGCTAAACTTCTCTTTCTAACCTACCATATTCCTGAGAAAACTTATTGATCCTTACTTACCGAGGTGATGACCCTTTAGAGTTTTCCATAGTACTTCTAGACTAATTGAAGCATCCAATCGCTAGGTTAGATCTAATATTGCACAGAGACCAATCGTTCGTTGTTTTGCTACGATAATTCCTAACTGCCATCATCCCTACCTCCTTTACTTCCTAGGGAACTTACAGACGGTTATACGTCTGATTCAGCGGTAGATACATCTGTTGCCATGTTATAATTAAAGCTTACCTAATTTTGGTGATCAATTTGTTTGATGGTATTATATATCATTATTATTATTATTATTATTATTATTATTAGTTATCTATTATTGATTTTATTAATTATTATTATTATTATTATTATTTCATTATTATTTACTATTATTACTATTGATTATTAATTACTTTTATTAATTACTATATTATGGTACATTATTATCTGTATTTTGTATTATCAGCTATTATAATAATAGTAATGATAATAATTAATATAATAATAATCACTTATTATTTATTAGCATTATTAATTGCTTATTATTAGTTATATTAATTGTATTGATTATATTTATAATATATTATTTATTATTAGTTATTATTCTTTATATTAAATTGTTGTTAATTGTTATTGTATTATTATTGTATTAGTTATTATTATTATTTATTAATTGTTGCTTATTGTTAATTGTTTATTATTATTATTAATTTTAATTATTATTATATATTGATATTATTATCAACTTATAATAATAATAGTAATAATAATAATAATGATAAATAATAAATAATAATGATTATTAATTTATTAATTTTATATGATAATAATAATAATAATAATAGTGATAATAATAAGTTATTATTATTATTTTATTATTATTATTGATATATTATTATCATTATTATTATCCATAGTATTTATTGTTACTTATTTTCACTGTCAGTATTATCACTGTCAGTATCTTCCACTGTCATTATCATTATTATTGATTAAATTAATTAGTAGTAATTATATATTGTGTAATTATTATTAATCATTATCATTATTTTCGGTTACATAGTATAGTTATTATTATTCTTTATATTAGTTATGCTATTAATGTTAAATATCCAGTATTTATTATCATTGTATATAATCTATCAATTATTCACAGATTCTTGCTCTTATTAATTTATTATTATTCATTATTATTATCATTATTTATTACATATGTATTGTTGTTCGTGTGTATGTCCCTGTTATAGTATCATAATTTTCATAATTTTCGTTATTTCTTATTAGTATAGATTATTTATTTTTCTTTATTTACTACTATTATACGTTAAAATATTATTTCATAATCATGTTATAATTATCATATCACTATTTATTAGTCTTCTAATTATCATTAACCATTGTTATTATTATATATCATTATTGTTATTATTATTATTCATTATTATTATTATATTATGTAAATATTTGTTAATTACTCATTACATATTATTATTTAATTATTATTATTATTCATTAGTATAATATTATTATTATTATATATTATTTATTATTCATTGCTAGTTGTTGTTATTACTATCAATATCTTATATCTATCTTATTTAATCTTCTATCTATAATCAATTATTATAAATCACATTATTCTATTATTATTCATTTAATTATTATAATATTATTATATACTCTATTATTATTATTACTTTACTATTATTATTAAATTATCCGTTATTATTGTCATATATTATTATTTATTATCATTATTAAGCTTACTATTAATTACTATTACTCGTTGTATCTGTCATTATTCAGTTAGCAATATTATCAGAACTATTGACCCTTATCATCTATTAAGTTATATGCTATTATACATTCTTAAATGTAATAAATTCCTCTTTTATTCATTATTATTATTATTAATCTTTTTATTATTATTATGATTATATATGATCGATTTAACTATTATTATTATATTATTCACTCAATTGTTATTATTAGTATATATACTTTATTATTATTAACTATTATCATATCATTTACTATCAATTGTCATTATCATAGCATAATTATCATCTAAATTATTATTGTTTTAGTTGGGTATTATAACCAGTATTATACCATTATTATTAATTATCAAAGTATGATATTAATAGTATTATTATCATATCGCGGTATGATTATGTACGAATTATGATTTTATTGAATTAGTATGATTAGTATTATTAGTATTAGATACATTGCTTGTTATTTTTTTCTTTGACCGCGGAGCCAGTGAGAGGGAGCAGGAAGAAGACTAAGAAGAGAGAGAGGATCAGAGGGAGAGGAGAGCGAGAGAGAGAGACGAACGAGTTGAAGAAGAGGGAGAGGGAGGAGGAGTGAGAGAGAGAGAGAAACATAATGAGAGAGAGGATAGAGAGAGGAGAATTAGAGAGAGAGAGGATGAAGGAGACAGAGAAAAGATGAGGACTAGTTACTAGAAGGAGATAGAGCTATGAGAAGAGAGAGGAGAGGAGATAATTTCGACTAGAGAGAGACGATAACAGATGAGATTGTGGGGAGAGAAGCTGAGAGAGACGATAGAGATGAGAGATGTATAGACACGTAGAAGAC
>NW_023641941.1:0-10192 GCF_015228065.2 Penaeus monodon
ATAGTCATATAGACGCATGTGCAAGAAGGTACAGGAACTCTCCTCTACATCAACCGATTCAGAGATAGATTCGACACACCCACAAGGCTTTTGATAGTCCAGGTTCTTGCACTGAGCATTATCAATTATTGCTCCCGAATATGGGGTGTGGCCAGTAAAACACAGATTGAAAGAGTGCAGAAACTAAAAAAATTTGCAAGTAAAGTAGTCTTGGGTGGCCGCAAATACGACCATGTTAGTCCCATTCTAAATGAGCTGCAATGGTTGAGAATTGACCAGAAATGTGCCTTTGATTTATGTATTTTAGTTTTTAAAATATTAAGACAACAGCTTCCTCACTGGCTGTTTCCACTTCCGAATGTCAGTGATGGCCATGGTTTGGGAACCAGGCAAAGCAACGATCTATTAGTTCCTCGAACCTTCACGGACATTGGAAAAAAGTCATTTCATGTAAGAGGACCTCTATTGTGGAATAGTTTACCACAATCATTGAAGGATGTGGAAAGCATAATTTCTTTTAAAAAGCAACTCAAAGTCTTCCTACTAAATAAGTAATCTCAGTAATTTTAATTAATTCTAATGTTTTACATTTCATTCTTTATTTTATGTAATGCTATGATTTTATTGATTTCATGTAACGCCATGATTTTATTGATTTTATGTAACTCTATATAACGCTATGATTTTATTGATTTCATGTAACGCCATGATTTTATTGATTTTATGTAACTCTAATATGATTTTATTGATTTCATGTAACACTATGATTTTATTTAGTTTAAGTAACGTCATGATTTTATTGATTTTATGTAACGTCATGATTTTATTGATTTTATGTAACGTATGATTTTATTGATTTTGATGTAACGTCATGATTTATTGAATTTTATGTAGGTAGTGGATACACACACTATGTTATTTCTTTGGGGGGATCTCTGTGAATTATTATATGATTTAAAAGAGATATATTTCTTTCCATACATAATTTTCCAATTATATGTTGACGTTAGCTACAATATTCTTACTCATGTGATTTTGTATTTACTTGCCATGTACGTTTGTAATAACCAATTATATATGGAATAAACTTTTTTGAATTTTTGAACATTCCACACACAACCCACACACACACACACGCACACAACACATCACACACACACACCCACACACACACAACACACATATGCTATATGTGTGTGTGTGTGCGGTGTGTGTGTGTGTATGTGTGGTATGTTGTGTGGGTGTGTGTGTGTGTGTTTGTGTGTGTGTGTTTTTGTGTGTGTTGTCTGTATTCACACACACCCACACACACAAACCACACCCACGCACTCACACAGGCATACACATACCTAATATACACACAAACAAACACACACCACACACAAACACACACACACCCACACACACTACACACACACACCACACACGCCACACACACACACCACACACCGCACACACATATTATATTATATATATATAACTCATAATATATATATATCTTATATATATATAATAGATAGATAGATAGGATAGATGATAGATTAGATAGATAAGATAATCGATAGATAGATAGATAGATATAGATATAGATATATACATATATATAATTTATATTAGATATATATACATATATGTGTATATATGATTAGATATATATATATACACATATATTATATATATATTATAATCTATTATATATCTATATATATATATATTTATCTATATTTTATATATAATATATATCTATATAATATATATATCATATATATATATACATCTCTTATATATATATATACTAAATATATATATCATATCTCTATATATCTATATATATATATCTATATCTCTGTCTATATATATCTATATCTATATCAATATATATATATATCAATATCATATATAATATATATCTATATAGCTATTTATAATATATATATTAATATATATATATATATAAGTGTGTGTGTGTGTGTGTGTGTGTGTGTGTTGTGTGTGTGGTACATATATACGTGCTAATATATATATATATCTATCTCTATATCATATATCTATATTATATACTATATTATCTACTCTCTATATATAGATCTATATATAAGATCCTATCATATCTTGCATCTATATATATCTCTATAGCTATATATATATATATATATTATATATAATATATCTAATATATATGCATACTATATCTATCTGATACTATATATCCTTACTCTATTATATCTACTATATCTCATCTATTATATATTCTCTATATTATTCTATATATCTATGCATCTCATTATATATATATATATATATATATATCCTATACTATATCTCTTATCTACTATATCGTATAAATATATTATATGCATCTGATATATATATCACATATTCTATCTAATCTATATATCTACTCCTAATACTTATATATATATATATATATATCTATTCTCTCTCTCATCTCTCTCTCTATTCTGCATCATCTCTCTCCTATATCTATCAATATACTATATCTATCATATCTATATATCATATATAATATATAATATAGACCCACATATAAATGTATATATATAATCATATATGAGCTTTAATATCTATATACATCTATATATATCCATCTATCTATCTTCGTCATAATATCTATCTATATCTATAATACTCCTATCTTCTATATATATATATAATCTCATTATATCTAATCTATATATATATATATATTCTCTTCTCTATATATATATCTTTATATCAATCTATATCTATATATATTATATATATATAGTATATTAATATCTCTATATCTATATCTATCTATCTATCTATCTCATCTATCTCATCTCTCTATCTCTCTCTCTCTCTATACTCTATCTCTCATCTCCTCTCCTCTCTCTCTGTATATATCATGTTGTGTGTGTGTGTCATGTGTGTGTGTGTGTGTGTGTTTGTGTGTGTGTGTTGTGTTGGGTGTGGGTACATGTGATTGATACCATTACACAATTGTCTTCCCCCTACACAGATTCAGGATCTGAAACCCATCTCATAAGTATCATATGTATTACTAAAAGCAACATCTATGCCCCAACAAACAAAAAAATAAAATAAAAAAATAAAAATAAATAATAAATAAATGAAAATAAAACACAGAAGCACAATAACAAATCCAAACATAACTTCAGATTAAAGAACCAGGGAGCCCCTCCCTACGCGAAGAGCAGCGGGGACGGTGAAAGGATACTTCCCTCTGGCAGTTCCGTCAGCTGTCCCAGTGGAGTGAGTGCAAGGTGACCAGGAATCCCCGCCCTTCACCGCTGTGATACGGAGTCGCTTATCTCTTCTGCCTGCTGATGTTTATCGCTGCAGCTGAGACGCTCTTGGCAAAAGGTTTTATTTATTTTTACTTTTTTTGTTTCTACGGACTCGGTATAAGAATGGGTGTGTACGTTTTATACAATATTATATTATGTGAACATATTATATATCATATATATATATCTATATATATATATATATCTATTATATATATATCTATATATATAATATACATCCTCATATATAATATATAGATTACTATATATATATAAGTTATTTATATATATAGACATATATATATATATATATATATATATTATGTATGTATGAATGAGAATGGTCTATCTTCACAATCCAAAAGGATATATTGACCGGTTTCATCCTCGAGAAGTACCAATGATATAATTCGAAACACAGTCAAAAACATCACGCATACCCACACACACACACAAACACACACACCACACACACCACACACACACACACACACAAAAACCCCCAACAAACACAGATACCTAGAAAAAAAACAGCCTCCGGGTTCCATCAGCCTGTTAGGTTCTCGAAGAATTTTCCGAACCCATTAAAAGTTTCAAGTTACCCAACTGCTTGTTCATTACTTCATGAAGTCATTAATCGATGTCCAATCCTAAATGGGCGTTTTTTTACACTGTTATTTCAAGACTTACACTGAAGGAAAAAGTCGATTACGGAGTAAAGCAAAGTAATATGTGTTGTGTGTTTGTGCGTGTGTGTTTGTGTGAATGTATGTGGTATGGATGTGTTTGTTTGTGTTGTTGTGTTTGTTTTTGTGTTGTTCTGATTGTGTAATTTGTATGCGTGTATGTTTGTATATATACTGAAACGGGTTATGGAGTAAAATCATGTATCATGTGGTGTGTATTTGTGTGTGTTGTGTGTACGTGTTTGTGTGAATGTATGAGACATGTGTGTGTTTGTGTGTACGTGTATAGAATGTGCATACCAAAATAAATGCAAACCATGTACACACACACACACACATAACACCACACACCACAGACACACACCACACACACACACCACACACACACACACACACACACACAACACACAACGACACACACACACACCAGAACACACACACTCAACAGACGTCATTCTCTAACTGCATCATAGCAATACCCTGATTACGACCAGCTTTTTAGGAGAGAGAAAAGAAAAACAACACTTTGAAAGACGCAGGTGTTACTGTGGACATATCATTAGAATTGAGAGAACGTGTAAATATTAATGACTGTTGTGAGGCGCGAGATCTGGATATGACGTACGGGAAAAGAAATAAAAACCAAAGAAAAATGATTAAGACGAAGAGTTTCTTAGAATTATTTACGTGAAAAAAAGAGAACGAAGAAAGGAAAGAAGAGAAAGAAGAAGAGAAAAAAAAAAAAAAAAAAAAAAAAAAAAAAAAAAATAAAATCTATATTATATATATATATATATATATCTATTATAATATATATATATAGTATATATATATAGATAGATATGAATCATAAATATTTTCTTATAACTGATTTGATTTTTGCTTATGTCAACTTTCTTCCGGTATAAGTATCATATTATAAAACTACTTTTCTTACAAAAATGAGTTCACATGAAAGAAACAGTTACGAAGCAATAATACATGCTTATTTTTGTCGAAAGTCATTTTATGATTAATTTTTTTACATAAAAATTCCGTAAAACACGATTCAAAAATAAAAGAGAAAAGAATCACATCCTCTTAGAAAACAGCACTAAAAATAAGCCAAGAAAATGAATAGAATAAAATGAGGGCGTAAAACGTCCATGCAGTTGGAAATAAATGCATTTTTGAAAACCCAAGCGATAATATATGTATAATATGTAAAAAAAAAACATATATATGTTATGTATATATATATATATTCTATCTATTATATATATATATATATATATATATATATATATAATGTATATATATATCATATATTATATATCTATATATATTATATATTATATATATATATATATATTCCCTACACACCACGCGACACACAAACACACACACACACCACACACACACACACACACACACACACACCACCACACCATATATATATATATATATATATATTATACTATATATATTATATATATATATATAATATAATTATAGAGTTTATTCATTTTAGAATATGTATGTATAAATATATTATATATATATATATATATATATTATAATATATATCATAGATATATATATATATAATATTATATGTTTGGGTGTGTGTGTGTGGTGTGTGTGTTGTGTGGTGTGTGTGTGTGTGTTGTGTTTGTGTGTGTGTGTGTGTAGGTATCTCTATATATATATCTATCATATATCTAGCATTTATATCTATATATATAATATATATATATACTATATATATATAATTACTCTATATATATACATGATATATATACTATTAATATATATATATTATCTACATATACATATATATGTTTTTTTTTACATTATATACATATATATGCTTGGTTTTTCACCAATGCATTTATTTACAACTGCATGGACGTTTTACTCCCTCATTTTATCTATTCATTTTCTTGGCTTATTTTTAGTGCTGTTTTCTAAGAGGATGTGATTCTTTCTCTTTATTTTTTGAACGTGGGTTTTACGGAATTTTTTATGTAAACAAATTATCATAAAATGTATCTTTCGACAAAAATAAGCATGTATTATTGCTCTCGTAATCTGTTTCTTTCATTAACTCTAGTTTGTAAGAAAATGTAGTTTTATATATATGACCTTATACCGGAAAGTAGACAAGCAAAAATCCATCTCAGTTAAAGAAAAGATTTATGATTCATATAATTTATATATATTATAATATCTATTATATATAGATAGATATATATAAATATATATAATATATATTTTTTTTTTTTTTTTTTTTTTTTTTTTTTTTTTTCTTCTTCTTTCTTTCTTTCTTTCTTTCTTTCTTTCGTTCTTTCTTTTTTTCACGTAAATAAATCTAAGAAAAATCTTCGTCTTACTCATTTTTCTTTTTTTTTCTTTCTTTTCCCCGTCTTCATAGCCAGATCCTCGAGCCTCACACAGTCTTACTAATTTACACGAGTTTCTCTCATTCTAATGATATGTCCACAGTAACACGCTGCGTCTTTCAAGTGTGGTTTTTTCTTTTCTCTTCCTAAAAGCTGTCGTAACAGGGTATTGCTATGATGCAGTTAGAAATGACGTGTGTGAGTGGGTGTGTTTGTGTGTGTGTTGTGTGTGTGTGTGTGGTTTTGTGTGTGTTGGTGTGTGTGTGTGTGTGTGCGTGTGTGGTTTTGCGTGTGTGTGTGTGTGTGTGTGTGTGTGTGTGTGGGTGTACTGTGTTTTGCATTTATATTTAATTGTGTATGTACATTATATACATCGTACACACAAACACACACATGTCCCTCATACATTTCACACAAAACGTACACACATACACACAGCAATACACACAACTGATACACTGATTTACTCCATAACCGTTCAGTATATATTACACAATACACGCATACAATTACACAATCAGAACACAAAAACAAACACAACAACAAACAAACACATCATACACACATACATTCCACCAACACACACGCCAAACACACACAGCACATATACTCTGTCTTTACTCCGTAAATCGACTTTTCTTCGTGAGTCTTGATAACAGTGAAAAACGGCCCGATTTTAGTTATATGGACATCGGTATGTCTTCATTGAAGGTAATGAAAGCCGTTGGGTAACTTGAAAGCTTTTTATGGGTTTCGGAAATTCTTCGAAGACTAGACAGGCTGAATGGAACCCGGAGGCTGTTTTTTTTCTAGTATCTGTGTGTGTGTGTGTGTGTGTGTGTGTGGTGTGTGTTGTGTGTGTTTGTGTGTGTGTGTGGGTATGGGTGTAATGTTTTTTGACCTGTTGTCGATTATATCAGGTACTTCTGGAGGAAATGAACGTTCAAATATATCTTTTGTATTGTGAAGAATACATTTTCATTCATACATACATATATATATATTTATATATATATGATATATTTATATATATATACATATAGAATATAGATATATATATATATATATATATATTCTAGTTATATATATATAATATATATATTTTTTTAAAAATTAAAAAAATATATATATATATATATATCTATATATATATATATAATATATGTTCCATAATATAATTTGTATAACGTACACAACCCTTCTTTATACCGATCCGGAAGGAAAAAAAAAGTAAAAATAAAAAACTTTGAAGGGTTTCCAGTCCAAAAAACCCAAGGGGAATATATGTTTATGAAAACTTTCCTTACCCCCCATACCACAACCCCAAAAACCCCACCGCCCCCCTCCCGCAAACCCCCTTTTTTAATTAATTATTTGGGTTTTTTTATTTTCGGTTTTTTTTTTTTTTTAATTTTTTTAATTTTTTTTTATTTTTTTTTTTTTTGGGGGATAAAAATGGTTTTGTAATAATATATATTTAATTTTTTAATTATTCTTATTAAGAATTTTAAATTTTATAATACAAAAAATAAAAACAACCAAAAAAACAAAAAAATAAAAAAAAATATATATATAATATATAATATATATATATAATTTTATATATATTATTTTTATTATATAATAATAATGTGAAAATAATAATAATAATATAATATAATTATATATTATATTAATATATATATATATATTTATTATATATATATATATATATATTATATTAATTATATATATATATATTTAATATATATATATATTAATTATATATATTAAATTAAAATTATATATGAGTATATATGTAAAAACCAAAAAAAAACCCCAACACCTTTTTTTTTTTAATTATATATATATATTATATATTATATATATTATATATATATAATTTATATAGATTTTAATTAAATATATTTTAAATATTATATGAAATTTTTTTAAATATTTCAATTTTAATATAGTATTTTTATAATTATATATAAAATATTATATTTAAAAATATAATATAATATATAATATTTATATATATTATAAAAATAATATATATATAATTTATTATTGTTCCTTATTTATATTTTTTAATTATAAAATTTTAATCACTTAATAACTTTAAAAAAATCTTATACTATATTTTTTTATTTAATTTTATTTATTTTATATTTATATAAATTATCGAACTTAACTATTTATTTATTTTTTATATATATTAAAAATAAAATATATATTATGAATTTTTTAAAAAATTATATATTTATTTTTATTTTTAATTAATATTTTTTAAAATTTATTCTTTTATCCTGATATAAATTTATTTTTATTATTAAATTTTTATATTTTTTTATCTATATATATATATTTTATATTTTCTATTTTTAATTTTAATTTAAATCTATTCTTCTTTTTCTTTCTTCCTCTCTTCTATTATCTTCTTCTATCTATTATTTATAAAATAATATATATATTTATTATATTTAAAATTTTTTGTGTCGTGTGGGTGTAGTTTTGGTGTGTGTGTGTGTGTGTGGTGTGTGTGTGGTGTGTGGTTGTGTGGTGTGTGTGGTGTGTGTTTTTTGTGTGTAATATTTGGGTATTTTTTTATGCCTGTGGTGCGTGTGTGTGGTTTGTGTGGGTGTGTGTGTAATAAGACACACACAAAACACAACACCCACACCCCACACACACACCACCACATACACACATACACACACACAAAACCCGCACACACACAACATATAATATGTGTGGTGTGTGTGTGTGGGGGGTTTTGGGGTTTAGTGTGTGTGTTGTGGGGTTGTGTTTGGTGGTATATTTAAAAAATTCAAAAAGTTTTTTCCAAAATAAGGGGTTATTAAAACTTACGGGCAAGTAAATAAAAATCACATGATTAAAAAGTTTTTGTCCCCTAACGTCAACTTAATTGGATAAATTTATGAGGGAAAGAATATATCTCTTTAATCATGTAATCAAGAACAAAAAAAATCACATGTTTTGGTATCCCTTTTCTTAATAAAAACAAAAAATCATACGTTTCTAAATCAAAACTACGTTAACAAAAACAATAAAAACATGAGTTTACATAAAAAAAACAATAAAAACATGACGTTACCCAAAAACAAAAATCAGACGTTTCATAAAACAATAAAATCAGCGTTACATAAAAAAAATAAAAAACATGACGTTACATAAAATTATAAAAACATTCGTTTGTAAAAAAATAAATCACGCGTTACAAAAATCATGATTTTCATAAAATCAATAAAATTGACGTTCTTAAAAAACAAAAAAACATAGCTTACATAAACAATAAAAAACATGAGTTCATAAAAAACAAAAATCATGACTTCTAAATAAAAAAAATCATGACTTTAAAAAACATAAAATCATAGCGTTACATAAAATCAAAAAATCATAGCGTTAAAGAGTTTTCATAAAAAACAATAAAACATGGCGTTACTGAAATCAAAAAAATAAAAGCGTTATATAGAGTTACATAAAACAAAAAAAACATGGCGTTACATGAAATCAAAAAATCATCTTTTAAAATAAAGAAGAAAGTAAACATTAAATTTAATTTAAAAATTTCTGGATTACTATTTGTAGGGAAACTTTTAGTTGCTTTTTTTAAAAAAAATTATGCTTTTCCCCACCTTCAATGATTGTGGTAAACATTCCCCAAAGAGGTCCTCTTACATGAAAGACTTTTTTCCAAGTCCGTGAAAGGGTTTGAGGACTAATAGCGTTGCTTTTCCTTTTCCCAAAAATGGGCCCTCACTGCATTTGGGAAATGGAACAGCAGTGAGGAAAGGGTTTTCTTAATTTTAAAAACTAAAATCTAAAA
>NW_023641942.1:0-10192 GCF_015228065.2 Penaeus monodon
GGGGTTTCCCCCCCCGTTTTTTTCCCCCCAAAAAAAGGGCGTTGGCTTTGGGGGACTGTGGGAATTTTTCCTTTTTTTTTTTTTCATTCGTTGGTGGGAGCCCAGGAAACATTTTTTCGAAATAGCAATTTTGGTTTTTCCTCTCCCCCCTTCCCCTTCTCCTCTCTCTCCTCCTTCCTCTCCCTCTCTCTCCCCTCTTTCTTCCCCTCCTTCTTTTCCCTCTTCTCTCTCTCTCCCCTCTTCTCCTCTCTCTCTCCCCCACCCCCCCACCCAACCCCACCCCCCAAACAACCCACACAACCCCACCCACCCACCCAAAACCCCCAACAACACAAAAACCACCACACACAACACCCACCCCCAACAACAAAACACCCCCACACCATAACCCCCCCCACCCCCAACAACCACAAAAAATGGCGCCGGTTTTGTATGTGTATGTGGGGGTGTTAATATTTATAAAATATTTAAATTAATATTATATTAATATATATATTATATTTATATGGATATTGCAATATATTATATTATATTTATTAATATATTTTATATTATATATAAAAATATAATATATATTAAAAATTTTTATATATTTGTGTGGGTTGGTGTGTTTTGGTGGGTTGTGTGTTGGGTGTGTTTGGGTTTTGTTGTTTGTGTGGTTGTTGTGGTTGTGTGGGGGTGTTGGGGGGGTATGGATTATAACGAAAAACCCATTTAATGTTGTGTTTTTTGCGATATTTTTTGGGCGCGTTTTTTATGGTCTTTTTCCCCTTTTTTTGCCCCTCCCCTTTCTCCCTTTTTCCCTAGTCTCCTTTTTCCCCCCCCCTTGGGCCAAAAGGGAAGGAAGAGAAAAAAAAGGGAAAAAGGAAGGGAAAAAAGGTTTTGTCCTTTCCAAATTGCTTTTTTTCCTCTCTTCCCCCTTTGGGAACAATCTTTTCCCCCTTTTCCCTCCTTTTAGGGTTTTTTTTTTCCTAGGGGAAAATTGTTTTTCAGGGAAAGGAGGGGGATCCTTGAATTGTGTGGTGTGTGTGGTGGTTGGTGTGTGGGGGTGTGTGGTGGGTGTGTGTGTGTGTGTTGTGGTTGTGGTGTGTTTTGGGTTCTTAATTTAAATTTTTTTCCTGCCGAATAAAGAGGGGAGGAGAGAGGAAGAGAGAGGGGGAGGAAAGGAGGAAAGGGGGGAGGGGAGAAGAGAGGAGGGAGAGGAGGAGAGGAGAAGAGGAAGGAAAAGGGAGGGAAAGAAAGGAAAAGAAGGGGAGAAAGGGAAAAAAAGACGGAAAGGGAAGGGAAAAGAACCCGAGAAAAAAGAACGAGAAAGACGAGACAAGGAGACAGGAAGAGCCCCCAATTTTCCCATCGTCCCAAAAAAAACCCACGCCCAAACAAAAGCGGGTCCCGTGCCATAGTCTCCCTCCCCATCTTTTCTTTTTGCTTTCCCCCTTTCCCCCCTCCCTTTTTCCCTTTTAAAACCCCCCCCCTTCCCCCTTTTAATCCCCCCCTTCCCCCCCCTTCGTTCTCTTGCAAAAAGTGTGGTCGGATCAAATTTTATCAAGGATGTAGTTGATAACTTGTTTTCTTTTTTTCCCGTCAACCCTCCTGTTTTTCCTCGTGTTTCTTTTCTCTTCCTCCTTTTTTTTTTCCTTTCTTTATCCTCTCTTTTCTTCTTTTTTTTTCCTCTTCTTAATTTTTTCTTTTTCTTTTTGTTTTTAAATTATCCGTACTCTCTCGGTCTTTAAAAATTTTCTCTTCTTTTTCTCTCTTTCTCCTCCTTTTATCTATTCTTCTGTTTTTCTACCTACCTAAAACGTCCAAAAACCCCTGGTTTATTCTATCTAATCTTATCTATCTTCTTTTCTGTGTATCTATTTTACAGTTTTCGTTTTTCCCCTTTCCATTTCCTTTTTCTTTTTCGTTTTTTTCCTTCCCCCTTTTCTCTTTGGTGTTTAGGGGGGGGAGCAAGGGGGGGCTTTTTTTTTGGGAAATGGGGGGGGAGGGGGGGGGGGGGGGGGGGGGGGGGAAAAAGATGTCCTTTTGGGGTCCCGAGTTGATCCTCGGCCGTCTCTCCCGAGGGCGGGTTTTTTATCGCCTTTCGGAAAAAATCCTGGGTTTTTTCCTCGGACCCCCCCCCTTTGCCCCCCCCCCTTTTTTTTTGGGCCCCCTGTTTTTCCTTTTTTTTTTTACGGGGGTCGTTAGCTTTTTTTTGGGGGGGGGGTTTTTTTTTTGGGGGGGGGGTGGGGGTGGGGGTGGGGAGGGGGGGGGGACCCTGTTTTTTTTTCCTTTTCTTTCTGGGAGTTGTGGTTGTTGGGTTTTTTTTTTGTTTTCGGGGTGTTGGGGGGGGGGTCCCCTTTGGTTTTTCTGTTTCTTGTTTTGGTGTATGTCCTCTTCTTTTCTTTTCTGTTTTTTTTTCTCCTTCCTCCTCCCTCCCCTCTTTTGCTTCCTTTTTTTTGTAATGTCTCCCCTTTTTTTCCTTTTTGTTAATGTCTCTTAACTTCTTCCTCTCCTTTTTTTCCCTTACTTCGTTTCTCTTCTCTCTTCTCCTTCTCCTCCTTCTCCTGTAATCGGGTCTCATTTTTAAATCTTAATGGGCCTCCCCCGGTTTTGGTTTTACGCCCCCAGTGGTTTTTTGCAATATCACCCCGGGGCGGAGGGAAAACCACCGGTGGCTTTTGCCCAACACTTTGGACAAATAAACCCTATTGTAAATTGGAGATGCGGCGCTGGGCCCCCCGCCTTGGAGCCCCCTGGATTGGTTTTTTTGTTTTTTTAGTAAACCTTTTTTAAGGGTACTGGGATAGGGGGATTTAAGCTTTTGATGTTTGGTTTGAATTGGGGGAATTTATAAGGGATGAATAAATAAAGGGTGGGGGTTGATGAAAAATAAAGAATGTGGAAGAAGTAGTATATTTGGATTTAATGGGGATTTTTTTGATTTTGAATTAATTGATATTGGAAACTTATTGTGGGAATTTTAATTACAATTTTTTTTGGCCTGGTAAGGGGAAAAAAAAAATTATGATAATAGTCCCCCCCCGTAAAATTTCATAAAAGATGATAGGTGATTAGGAAAAACAGATTAAATGTTTTTTTTATTGATAAAAATTCCGTTCCCGCAATTAAAAAAGCCCTTCTCTTTCCTCAACTTTGGAAAAACCCAGCTTGTTCCCCTGATTCCAAAAGGGTTTTAGGAACTGCCCTCCCTTCCCTCGCTGTGGGGGTTGGGGGAGGAGTGGGGGCGGGGAAAAAAAGGGGGGGGGGGGTTTTAGAAGGAAGAGGATTGCAAAAGAAAAAAAATTTAAAAAAAAAAAAAAAAGTAAAAAAAAAATTATGGGGAGGGGGGAAAGGGGGGAAGGGGAGGCCGGAAAAAATAGGCGAGGGAATAAGGAAGGAATGGGGGAAAGGGGAAAAAGGAGAAAGGAAAAAGATGGAGGGGGGAAAGCAGAAAAACCAAAAAAAAGAGGGGGGAAGGAGGGGAAAGGGGCAAGGAAGGATGGATGGGGGGTGGGAAAAGAGGTAAGGGGGGAGAACCCTCCCCAAAAAAAAAAGTTCTTTAAGGTCCGCCCCCGTTTTTACGCCCGCACCGCAGTTTTGTGGGGTACGCACGTTTTTTTCTCTCGCGAGGTGTGGGAGTGTTAACCGTTAGGGGAAAAGGGGGGAGGAGGAGGGGAAGGGGGGAAAGGGGGTGAACAATTTTATATTTCAGTTAAAGGAAAGATTAAAATAAGCCTGGAAAAAAACTTTGGAAAAAAAAATAATATATCTTCGGTGTTTTAAAAAAAAAAAAATAAAAACTGTTTTTCTGGTTTTTTTTTTTTTTGGGGAAAGGGGAAATCCAGGTCTTTTTTTCTTTTGGTGTCTTTTGTTGATATTTTTTTTTTTTTTTTTTTTTCCCGTTTTTTAGTTTTTTACGTTTGGTATTTTGGGGTTTTTTTTTAATTATAGAATATAAAATTTTTTAAAATCTGGACTGATTAAGGAAACGGGAAAGTGGGACCCCTTTTTAGTGAAAGGGTGTATACGGCAAAAAGCCTAGAAAAAAAGATACAGTTCTTAATGCAGTTTGTAAAAACCGGAAAAAAAATCTGCCACTCCCGGGCCCTTTTTATTATTAACCGTTTCCATGGGGGCAACAAAAGGATTTATAATTGGAGTAGTGGGGGCAAAAAAAAACCAGACCCCAGGAGACAGACCGGGGGTGGGGCAATTTACACAACAAAAAAAAAAAAGGGAGAAGTTTTTGAAAGTAACCCATAAAAAAAAAAGCCAGCCAGCGAGTTTTTATTTTTGGAATGATGGTAAAAACCCCGTGGGGTAACTATGGCGATTTTTAGTGATATATAATTTAAAATTTTTGTTTTATTTTTTAATTTTTTTTATTTTTTTCCTCTCCCCTCTTTTTTTTTTTTTTTCGGTCGATGAGAAAATGAATCGGACAATTTTTTTTTCGTGTGGGAAAAAACACAGTGGGGACCTTGGAGGAGAGGGCACTGCGTTTGCAAAAAGAGGGGGGGGGAGGGGGAGGGGGGGGTGGGGAGTGGCTTGAGAAAAAAAATGAAAAATGTTTCAATCAAACAGAATTTTGTGTTATTTTTAGGCTTTGGAAAATTTTGGCGTTTGTGATTAATACCACTTGTTTTCTTGTCATTTTCATTATTATTTTTTTTAAATTTTTTGTTTACCATCGATATCCACTAACTTACTTACTATACTACTACTAATTTAAATTATTTACTAGTGTTGCTATTACTATTTACTATATTAAAGTGCTTATTTCATTTTTCAACTATTTACACAGGTTTGCTTGCTGTTGTCAATTGTTATGATTTGTTTTATTCCTAATTGAAAAAATTTTTACATACCACCATTTTACTTTTATTAGAAAAGTCACCAAAAAAAAGACATGAAATTGGTAAAAACGGTAAATGGTAAAAGGAATAGAAAATTGTGTATAGCATATCTGTTGCCCTGAACTCCCGCGGGTCCACAGACGGGAACGAGGTGTTTTTTTTCCCCCCCCCGGTTTGTCGAAATGGCCCGTTGGTTGGACGCTCCATAAATCATGAAAAAAAAAATGGTTTTTTTTTTTTATAGCTCGAGGGTGGGGAAAATGGGTAAAAAACTGCGTGTGTGATGTTACAAATGTATAGTTTTAGGTCCCCTTTTTTTTTTTTTTTTTTTTTTTTTTTTCTTTTCGTTTTCTTTCTTTTTTGTTTTTTTTTTTTTTAATTTTTTCTATTCTATTTTACGCCGGATTGTTTCGTTCTTGTGGTCCAATTCGTTTTTTTATTTCGCGGTAATTTATTTTTTTTTTTTTTCTTTCCTCTCTCTCCTCTCTTTTCTTTTTTCGGAAATGTAAACAACAACGTGGGCAGTTTGATACACGAGTCCGACCGTCTTTTCCTCTCTCGCCACAGAACGACGCTGGATAACTTGGGAATTCAATACCTTGGGCTTGACCCTGCGCGTTGGAAAATTTTTGTGGTTAATATTTTATTTTACTGTTTCCCACTTTCATTCTTTCTTCTTTTTTTTCCTCCGTCCTCTCTCTCTTCTCTTTTCTCTCCCCTTTTCCTTTTCTCTTTCTCTTTTCTTTTTTTTTTCCTTTTTCTCCTCTATTAATCCCTCCCCCACAGTTCCCTTTTGTCTTCTCTCCTTTTTATCTTATCTCTTGCCCATTAGTTTTTTTAATCTCTCTTCCCTCTGTGCTTCTTTTATCCTTTATCTGCCTTTTTCTTTCCTTTCTTCCCTGTTTTCCCCACATTTTTACTCCTCCCCGTCTTTCCTCCTTCGTACACTTCCCCCCCCCCCCCCCCCTCCCCCCCCAGCCACTCCTCCTCCAACTTCTTAGTTTGTATGGCCGGGCGCGGGTGGTTCCCCCCTCCTCCCACCTAAACTTCCCTCCCCTCAACCCCCCCCACACTTCCTGTTCCCTCTTCCCCCCCCCCCTTTTCCCTTTCACGATCGGATGGCCTCCTCCCCCTCCCCTCCCCCCTCCCCTCCACCCCCCCCCAACCCCCCTCTTTCTTTTCAAAAACCCTTCCGGTCCCGAGTTATGCGAGGAATGTGTAAAGAGTTAACAGCAAGTCCTGTGGGTAATGGGGGGTTTGAGGGAAAAGGGGGGGAGGGGTTGCCGGTTTTTTTGGTGGGAAGGAGGGGAAAGAGGAGGGAGGGGTTTTGCCGGTTTGGTTTTGGGGGGGAGGGAAAAAGGGGAGAGGGGTTTTTCCGGTTTTTCTTGGGGGGAGGGGAAAAGGAGGAAAGGGGGGGCCCCGCTGGGGGGGAAGGAGGGGAGGGAACGGGAACCTTACTTTGCTTGAGGGTCCCGCCAGGGAATTTTCGAGATGGCTTGAGGTTTCTTGGGTTTATATATATTAATTTTTTTTCTTTTATTATTTTTTTGAGTGTATTTTGCAGCGTTTTTATGTGTGTGGGGTATGTATGTATGTGTGTTCTGGATAGAGGTACGCACATATATGTATACCTATTTTCCACGGATGGATACACCAATACATACAGATTAGCTATGTGTCTATGAAATGTAAGCATAAATTTTTTTTTTGGGTGTTAATTTTTCCCTCTGTTTTAAACTGATCTAGTAAGTAAAAAAAAAGAAAGACCAATTTTTTTTTTTTATATATATATATTTTTGGTATATATATATATATAAATAAAATAAATATTATATAATATATATTTTAAATTATATATATTATATAATATTATATATTTACATATGTGTGTGTGTGTGTGTTGTGTGTTGTTGTGGTGTGTGTGTTGGTGTTTTGTGTGTGTGGGGTGTGTGTGTGTGTGGGTGTGTGTGGTGTGTGTGTGGGGTGTGTGTTTGTGTGTGTGTTGGGTGGTGGTGTGGGGAACTCATCAGCAAAAATACAAACTAAAAAACGCCAAACTTAAACGTTTGCAGTTGCTAACAAACACGGAAAATATCGAAAAACTTGAAGAGTTAAAATATACGTCTCTCTCTTCTTTCCCCCTTTTTTTTTTTTTTTTTTTTTTTTTTTGAAGGAAAGAAACGACAAGGATGGTTTTACGTCTTCTTTTGGTCCCCCCGTTTTTTCTTTCCTCAGCAAACGAGCCTGAGGCCTTGGCAACTCGGGGGGGAAAAAAAGGCCCAGGCTAATTTCAAAAACATTTTGGCAACGGGTTTTTCCTCGTTTTGCTTGTTGCATGCACGGAGGGGAAGGGAAAAGAGGGGGGGAGGAGGGGAGGAGAAGGGAAAGAAGAAAAGAAAGAAGAAAAAAAGAAGGAAAAAGAAAATTATGATCAGTTTTTTTTATTTGCCTTACTTTGTTTTTCCTGGGTTTTTTGTTTTCTCGCTTTTTGTTTTTTTTCCCCCCCCCCCCCCCTTTCCCTTGCTCCCCTTTCCCTTTTTTCTCTCTCTCCTCTCTCCTCTTCTCTCTTCTTCCCCTTCTCCTCTCCTCTCCTCTCCTCTCTCTTCTCTCTTCCCCCTCTCCCCTCTTCCCTCTCTCCCTCTCTCTTTTCCCCTCTCCCTCTCTCTTTCCCCCCTCCCCCTCCTCTCTGCCCTCTCTAATTCTTAATCTATCTATCTTTTGAAAAGAGGGGAAATAATGCAAATGCCGCATTTGATATAGATATATAAAACCAAAAAATCCCTCCCCCTTGGAACCAGGGCCCACGAACCAGACCCAACTTTTTCCCCGGGGTTGGAAAAAAAACCGGAAGGACCAGTTTTACTTTAATTTAAAACCATTCCATCCCATCCCATCCATCCCATCCCCCAAATTCCCCTCCAATCTATTCTATCCATCCATCCATTCCATCCCCATTTCCATCCATCCCATTTCCATCCATCCATCTTATTTCCAATCCCATTCCCATCCCCATCCCCTCCCATCCATCCTCCAATTTTTCCAATCCCATCCAAACCCCATCCAAAACCATCCCATCCATCCATCCATCCCATCCATCCATTTTCCCAATCCCCCCAACCAAAAAAAACTTTCATATAATCCATATTCCATATGTTTTTTCGGGTGTTATATATGTATGTACTTAATGGGGTGGTTAAAATAATGGTATGTATTTACCACACACGTATGTTTTTAACCCTATCCCTGGGATAATATATGCATTTCATATCCGAGAATAATTGGAAGGGGGGGCCCCGCATCCCAGGCCCGGGGCACCCCCGAAAAACGCGCCTTCCGTCTTTTCCCCCCCTTGGGCCCCCCAGGGAAAATTTTCCCGTTTTCCTTTCTGGCCCCGATTTTCCTTTTTTGACATTCCAAATCTTTCGACCTCCCACGGTGAAAAGGGGGGGGGGGGAGGGGGAAGGGGGAAAAAAAAAAAGTGTAAAAGGGGGGGGGGAAAAGAGGGGAAGGAGGAAAACCTGGGATGGTTTTTTTTTTTTTTTTTTTTTTTTTTTTTTTTAGAAAAAGGAGAGAGAGAGAGGAGAAAGGGGAGAAAGAGGAAAAGAGGGGGAAGGGGGGGAGAAAAGAGGGGGAGGGGGAAGGGGGAGGAAGGAGAGGAGAGGGGAGGAGGAGAGGAGAAAAAAGAGAGAGGGGAAGGAAGGGAAAGGAGGAAGGAGAAAGGGAAGAAGGAAGAAAAAAGAAAGGAGGGAAAAAAGAGAAGGAGAAGAAAGAGGAGGAGAAAGAAAAAAAAAAAAAAAAAGAGGAAAAAAAAAAAGGGGAAGGAGAGAAGAAAAAAAAAAGGGAGGGGGTTTGGGGTTTTTTAATTTTTTTTTGTTCGCTTAGTTAGTTTTTATTTTTTTGTATTGTTTTTTTTTTTATGCCAAAGTAAACGGAAGGGGGAGAGGTGGAACAAAATGAATTTTAAATTCTAATTCCCTGGCCCCCCCCCCCCCCCCCCTCTCTCCTTCTTCCTTCCCCCCTCTTCTCCCCCTTCTCTCTCCTTCCTCCCCTCCTCTCCTCCCCCCCTCTTTCCCCTTCTCCTCTTCCTCTCCTTCTCCCCTTCTCTCCCTTCTCTTCCCCCCTTCCTCTCTTTTTCTGGGTTAGGGGGGACCCCCCCCACAACCCTCCCCCCCCCCTTGCGGAAAGGGGAGGGGTCCCCACGTTTTTTCCCCGCTGTTTTCCCCGTTTTTTTCCCCCCTTTGTTGTTGTCCGCCTTTTAAAAAAAGTTTGATTTAAATGATTTTAAAAACCATCTTGGGGGCCGGGACCCCAAAAGCGGAAGCCTTTTCTTTTCCATCCCGGTTGGCGTGCGAGAAGGACGCCCAGGAGGACGCATGCACACACGGCCCCACGCACCGGGGAGGAAACAAAAACAGAAAAAAAAACCCCGTGGGGTTGTGTGGGGGTTGGTGTGGTTTTGTTGGTGTGGGGGGTGGTTTGGTGGTGTGTGTTTGTGTTGGGGGTTGTTTGGTGGGTTGTGGGTTTGGTGTGGTGTGTGGTTTGGTGGTGGTTGTTGTGTGGTGGTTGGGTGTTCCGTTGGCGTGCGTACGTGGGATACGTGCTCCCACCCAAAAACATTAACAAACATTAAATTAAAATACGTTTTTTTTTACTTTAGGTGGGTTTTTTGTTTGTGGAGTGAGTAAAATGGGGATGGCCCCCCCTTAATCCCGTTTGGGGCCGGCGGCGCCCCTGCGATTTCTCCCCCGGCCGTGTTTTGTTTTTTGTCCTGAAAAGTGTGACCGGAAAAAGTTTTGGGGCCGCTTCTTTTTTTCCCCCGCCCCCTTTTTTTTCGGGGGCCCCACGTGCTTTTTGTTTTGGCCCCTTTTCCTTCACCCGCCGGTTTTTTTTTTATTGGCTATTTACGCGGGCCCCCCAAAGGTCGAGCGTTTGATTACAATTCCGATTTTTTTTTTTGTTTTTTTTTCCTTCTCTCTTCTCTTCCCGCTCGCTTTGCCGTTTTTTTTTTTTGTTCTTCTCTCTTTTTTTTCTCCTTGTCCGTCAGGTCACGCTTTTTTCCCCTGGTTTCTCTCACCCCCCCTCCCCCTCCCCCCCCCCTCCTCTTTTTTCCCCTTTAAAATTTTTCAAAAAACCGATATATTTTCCAGTGAGAAAAAAAAAAAAAGGATGTGGGGGAAAATTTTATTTTTTTTCATTTATAATTAAAATTTTTTTTATTATTATTATTATTAAATTATTTTTTTATTATTAATTTAACTTTAATTTTTTGCCCGTATGTAAATATATATTTGGGGGGTTTTTTTTTAAAAAAAAAAGGGGGGGGGGAAAAAGGGGGAAAAAAAGAAAAAAAA
>NW_023641943.1:0-10192 GCF_015228065.2 Penaeus monodon
ATAATATTGGTAAAATGAAAAAAAAAGAATTGATAAATTAAAAAGAAAAAGTAAATTTAGGAATTTGTATTGATATATAAATATTATTTATTATTATTATTATTATAAAATTATTATATATGATTATAATTATTATATTATATTATATAATATTATTTATATAATATATTAATTAAAATTATTATATTTATAATAACAATAATATATATAATTAAGTATAATCTAATAAATGCTATTATAATATTTTAATTATCAATATATTATATATAATTATATTTACTGGTATAATAAAATATTATATTAATAATAGTAATAATTAGTATAATCGTTATTATTATAGTATTATAAAATATTATTAAATAATATTATTAGTATATCATTATTATTAATATATATATATTATAAATATTATTAATAATATTATTCAATCATAATGATGATAATAATTGCAATAAATGCAATAATAATGATAAAAACAATAATTGATATGATGATGATAACATATAATGAGATAAATAATAGATGATGATAATGATGATAATTGATATATATATAAAAAAGGTAATATAAAATATTAAAAGGAAAAGGAAAAATTCCAAAATGTTAGGCAAATATACAAATACCTTTTAAGAATTTCCAAATATTTCGAATATATTTGGGGAATAATGAAATATTACCGAGGTATAATCAAAAAAATTTATAATATAAAAGAATTGATAAAAGTGAATAATAAATTACAAATTTTAATTATTAAATTATATATTATTATTATATTATTATTATTATTATATATTATTATTATTTTATTATTATATTATTATATATTATATTATTAGTATAATTGAAAAATCTATATATCTGTAATATACAATAATTAATATAAGTATAAGTATAATAATAATAATGCTAGTGGTTATAATATTGTTATTAGATTTTATTGTTATTATATCAATTATTATTATTTGTACTGGAGTATAATGCAAAAAATAATTATTATAACAGTAATAATTACAGTAATAACGATACTAATTAAATATTATATAATAATTATTATAAAATCGTTATTATTGTTATTATTATTGTTATTACTATATATTGTTGTGGTTATTAGTATTATTGCAAAAATATATACTATAATCCAATAATTGCAATAATAATGATAACAATTGCAATAATGATGATAATAATTGCAATAATGATGATAATGATGATGATAATGATGATAATGATGATAATGATGATGATAACGATAATAATGAAGATCAATCATGATAACGATGATGATAATAAGAGGAATTGTGTTACATACATAATTATAAAAAAGGTATAAGAAAAACATTCCAAAAGTCGAAAAAAAGCGGCAAAATCTAGCGAAATTTAAAATTAAAAAAAAAGGGGGGCTTTTGAGAGTATACTCCAAAATGACGTTTTTTCGGATTCTTGGTGATTTCGGCAATTATTAGGGTAATAATGCTAATAATTACCAGAATTAGAATTAATCATAACAATTAATGATGATAAAAGTGAGAATAAAGCGAATTTTGATAACATTTGAATATTATTAAAAATTATTATTTATATTATTATCATATTATTATTATATTATTAGTATTATATTATTTTATTATATTATTATTATTAGTATTATTATATTATTATCTTAATATAGTTATAATTGCCAAAAAATCTATTATAATCTGTAATAATAAACAACACACTAATAATTAGTTACAAAGTAAATATTAATAATGCTAGTGGTTTAATATTGTTATTAGCCATTATTATGTTTATTCTTATATTATTATTATTTGTAACTGTAGTATAATTGCAAAAATAATTATTATAAACAGTAAATATTACAGTAATAAAGATACTAATTAAGATAATGATATAAATAATTATATAAAACGTTTATTATTGTTATTATTATTGTTACTTACTAGTATTATTGTTGTGGTTATTAGTATTATTGCAAAAATATAATATACGATAATCCAATAATTGCAAAATAATGAAACAATTGACAATAAATGATGATAATAATTGGCAATACTAATGATGATAATGATGAGTAATGATGATAATGATGATAATGATGATGATAACGATAATAATGATGATAATCATGATAACGATGATCGAAATAAGAGAATTGTGTTCCCTATTAATAATATAAAAAAAGGTATAAAGAACACATTCCCAAAAGTCGAAAAAGCGGCAAAAATCTAGCGAATATTATCCTTGAGAGTATACTCCAAAATGAAGTTTTTTCGGATTTCTTTGGTGATGTCGGCAATATTAGGGTTAATAATGATAAATAATTACCAGAATTGTATTATCATAACAATAATGATGATAAAAGTGAGAATAAAGAGAATTTTGGATAACTTTTGAAAATTATTAAAATTATTATTATTATTGTATTAACAATATCATTACTATCATTATTATCATTGTTATGATATTATTATTATTAGTATTATTATTATATTATTATTATTTTTCATTATTATTACGATTATCTTAATTATTGATAATGACCAAAAAAAATCTATATATCTGTATAATAACAATAATAATAATAAGTATAAGTATAATAATAATAATGCTAGTGGTTATAATATTGTTTTAGCATATTATTGTTATTATTATCATTATTATTATTTGTACTTGTAGTATATTGCAAAAGTAAGTATTAAACAGTAATAATTACAGTAATACGATACTAATTAAGATAATGTATCAAATAATTATTATAAAACGTATTATGTTATTATTATTGATTACTATTATTATGGTTGTGGTTATAGTAGTATTGCAAAAATATATACTAAACTCCAAATAATTGCATAATTAATGATAAACAATGTGCAATAATGAGATAATAATGCAATAATGATGATAAATGATGATGATAATGATGATAATGATGATAATGATGATGATAACGAAATAATGAGATAATCATGATAACGATGATGATAATATAGAGGAAATTGTTTGTCCATATATAATAAAAAACAGGTATAAGAAAACCCTTCCCAAAAGTTTCGGAAAAAAAGCGGCAAATCTAGCGAAATATAGCCTTTTGAGAGTATACTCCAAATGACCGTTTTTTTTTCGATTTCTTGTGATTTCCCGGCAATGATTAGGGTAATAATGATAATAATTAACAGAATTGTATTAATCATAAACAATAATGATGATAAAAGTGAGAATAAAAGAGGAATTTTGATAAAAACATTGAATATTATTAAAATTATTAGTATATTATACTCATTATTATTTAGATTATATTATTATTATTATTATTATATCATTATTATTATATTATTATATTATTATTATTATTATTACTATTAATCTTAATTATTAGTTATAATTGCCAAAAAATTATTTATATCTGTAATAATAACAATAATAATCATAAGTATAAAGTATAATAATAATAATGCCTAGAAACAAAAACGGTTATAATATTGTTATTAGCATTATTATTGTTATATATCATATTATTATTTGGTAACTGGTATAGTATAATTGCAAAATAATTATTATAAACCAGTAATAATTACAGTAATAACGATACTAATTAAGATAATGATATAAATAATTATGATAAAATCGTTATTATTTTATTATTATGTTATTACTATTAATATTGTTGTGGTTATTAGTCTTATTGCAAAAATATATACTATAACTCCAATAATTGCAATAATTAATGAAACAATTGCAATAATGAGATAATCATTGCAATAATGATGATAATGATGAGATAATGATGATAATGATGATAATGATGATGATAACGATAATAATGATGAATAATCATGATAACGATGAGATATAAGAGGAATTGTTGTTCCATTATAATAAAAAAGGTATAGAAAAAACACATCCAAAAGTCGAAAAAAAAGCGGCAAAATCTAGCGAAATATAGCCTTTAGAGAGCATACTCAAAAGAATTTTTCATTTCTTTGGTGATTTCGCAATATTATTAGGGTAATATGATAATTAATACCCAGAATTGTATAATCATAACAATAATTATGATAAAAGTGAGAATTAAAGAGAATTTTGATAACATTTGAATATTATTAAAATTATTATTATTATTATTATTATTATTATTATATTATTATTATTATTATTATTATTATTATTATTACTATTATCTTAATTATTAGTCTAAATTGCCAAAATCTATTATATCGGTAATAATAACAATAATAATAATAAGTTATAAGTTAATAATAATAATGCTAGTGGTTATAATATGTATTAGCATTATTATTGTTTAATTATATAGTATTATTTGTTACTGGTAGTATAATTGCAAAAATTAATTATTATAAACAGGAATAAATTACAGTAATAACGATACTAAATTAAGAAATGACTATAAAATAAGTATTATTAAAAATCGTTATTATTATTATAGTTATTGTTATTACTATTATTATTGTTGTGGTTATAGTATATGCAAAAATATATACTATACTCCAATAATTGCCAAAATAATGATAACAATTGCAATAATGATGATAATAATTGCAATAATATGCATAATGATGATGATAATGATATAAGATGATAATGATGATGATAACGATAATAATGATGATATCATGATAACGATGATGATAATTAAGAGGAAATTGGTGTGTCCATATAAATATAAAAAGGTTATAATGAAAAACATTCCCAAAAGTCGAAAAAAAAAAGCGGCAAAATCTAGCGAATATAGCCTTTTGAGAGTATACTCCACAAATGACGTTTTTTCGATTTCTTTGGTGATTTCGGCAATTATTAGGGGTAATAAGATAATAATTACCAGAATTGTATTAATCCTAACAATAATGATGATAAAGTGAGAATAAAGAGAATTGTTGATAACATTTTTGACATTATTAAAATTATTATTATTATTATAATTATTATTATATTATTTTATTATTATTTATTTATTATTATTATTAGTATTATTATTATTATTATTACTCTTAGCTTAATTATGAGTATAATTGCCAAAAAATCTATTATACTCTTAATAATAACAATAATAATAATAAGATAAGTATAATAATAATAATGCTAGTGGTATAATATTGTTATTAGATTATTATTGTTATTATTATCATTATTATTATTTGTACTGGTAGTATAATTGCAAAAATAATTATTACAATAACAGTAATAATACAGTAATAACGATACTAATTAAAGATAATGATATAAATAATATTATAAAATCGTTATTATGTTATTATTATTGTTATTACCTATTATATTGTTGTGGTATTAGTATTATTGCAAAAAATATATACTATAAACGCCAATAATTGCAATAATAATGATAACAATTGCAATAATGATGATAATAATTGCAATAATGATGATAATGATGAATGATAATGAGATAATGATGGATAATGATGATGATAACGATAATAATGATGATAATCATGATAACGATGATGATAATAAGAGGAATTTGTGTTTCCAATATAATATACAAAAAAGGTATAAGAAAAACATTCACAAAAAGGTCGAAAAAAAAAAGCGGCAAAATCTAGCGAAATATTAGCCTTGTGAGAGTATACTCCAAAATGCTTTTTTCGATTTCTTTGGTGATTTCGCAATTATTAGGGTAATAATGATAATAATTACCAGAATTGATTAATAATAAACAAAATGATGATAAAGTGAGATAAGAGAATTTTGCATAAACATTTTTGAATATTATTAAAATATTATATTATTATTATCATTATTATGATATTATATATTATTTATATTATTATTATGTTAATTATCATTATTATTATTATTATATTATTATTATTTATTACTAATCTTAATTATTAGGTATAATATCCAAAAAAATCTATTTATATCGGTAATAATAACAATAATAATAATAAGTATATAGTATAATAATAATAATGGCTAGTCGTTATAATATTGTTATTAGCATTATTATTGTTATTATTATAATTATTATTATTTGTACTGGTAGTATAATTGCAAAAATAATTATTTATAACAGGTAATAATTACAGTAATAACGATACTAATTAAGATAATGATATCAATAATTATTTATAAAAATCGTATTATTGTTATTATTATTGTTATTACTATTATTAGTGTTGTGGGTATTAGTATTATTGCCAAAAATATATACTATAAACTCCAATAATTGCAATAAATAATGATAACAATGCAATAATGATGATAATAATTGCAATAATGATGATAATGATGGATGATAATGATGATATGATGATAATGATGATGATAACGATAATTAAGGAGATAATCATGAAACGATGATGATAATAAGAGGAAACATTGCTTATGTCCATATATAATATTAAAAAAAGTGTATAAGAAAAAACATTCCACAAAAGTCGAAAAAGCGGCAAAAATCTAGCGAAATATAGCCTTAGAGAGTATACCCAAAATGACGTTTTTTTCCGATTTCTTTGGTGATTTCGGCAATTTTAGGGTAATAATGATAATAATACCAGAATTGTATTAATCATAACAATAATGATGATAAAAGTCGAGACAATAAGGAGAATTTTGATAACATTGAATATTATTAAAATGTTGATTTTATATTATTATTATTATTATTATTATTAGTATTATTATTATTATTATTTATTATTATTACTATTATCTTAATTATTAGATATTGCCAAAAAATCTTCTATTAATCTGTAAATAAAAAATAACAATACTAATAATAGTATAAGTATAATAATAATAAGTGCTAGTGGTTATAATATGTATTAGCATTATTATTTGTTATTATTCTCATTATATATTTATTTGTATGGTAGTATAATTGCAAAAATAATTATTATACAGTAATAATTACAGTAATAACGATACTTAATTAAGATATGATATAAATAATTATTATAAAATCGTTATATTGTTATTATTATTGTTATTACTATTATTATGTTGTGGTTATTAGTATTATTGCAAAAATAAAACTATAACTCCATAATTGCAATAATAATGATAACAATGCAATAATGATATAAATAATTGCCAATAATGATGATAATGATGTGTAATGATGATAATGATGATAATGATGATAGATAACGCTAATAATGATGATCAATCATGATAACGATGATGATAATAAGAGGAATTGTGTCCATATATAATATAAAAAAGGTTTATAAGAAAACATTCCAAAAGTCGAAAAAGCGGCAAAATCTGAGCGAAATATAGCCTTTGGAGTATACTCCAAAATGACGTTTTTTTCGATGTATTGGTGATTCGGCAATTATTGGGTAATAATGATAAAATTACCAGAATTGTATAATCATAACAATAATGATGTAAAGTGAGAATAAAGAGAATTTTGATAACCTTTGAATATATTAAAATTATCTATTATTATTATTATCATGTATTTATTTATTTTTTATTATTATGTTATTTATTATTATTATTATATTTTATTATTATTATTATTATTATATATTATTATTATTACTATTATCTTAATTATTAGTTATTGCCAAAAAATTATTTATATCTGTAATAATAACAAAATAATAATAAGTATAAGTATAATAATAATAAATGCTAGTATGGTCTAATAATATTGTATAGCAGTATTATTGTTATATTATCATTATTATTATTTGATAATGGTAGTATAATTGCAAAAATAATTATATAACCAGTAATAATTACCGTAATAAACGATACTATTAAGATAATGAGTATAAAATAATTATTATAAAATCGTTATTATTGTTATTATTATTGTTATACTATTATTATTGTTGTGTTTATTATATTATTGCAAACATATAGACTATAAACTCCAATAATTGCCATAATAATGATAACAATTGCCAATTAATGATGAATCGATAAATAATTGCAAAATTGAATAATATGATGATAATGATGATAGATATAAATGAGTTGATATATTCGATAATAATGATGATTAGGTAATAATGATGAATAATACAGAATTGTTCCATAATAATATTAAAAGGTATAAGAAAAAATTCCTAAAAGTCGAAAAGCGGCAAAATTACTAAAATATTAGCCTTTTGAGAGTATACTCCAAAATTGACGTTTTATTTTCATTTTTTTGGTGATTTCGGCAATTATTAGGTAATAATGATAAAATTACCAAATTGATAATATAACAATAATGATAAAAGTGAGAACAAAGAGAATTCTGATAACATTGAATATTATTAAATATTATTATTATTATTATTATTATTATATTATAATTATTATTATTATATATTATTAATATTACATTATTAATTATTATTATTAAAAATTATTATATTATTATAATATAATTATAAGTATATTGTATAATAATTAAGTTATAATATTTATATTAATATTATATTACATTATATATGATGTATTATAATGAAAATAATATTATAAGTATAATTAATATAAGATAATAAAATGATAAATATTATTATAATGTTATTATATAATTGGTATATTATTATGTTGTATAATTCAAAATTTCTACAAAATGCAAAATTACAATATATTGAATAATTCAAAATGAGTATTGATTTATGATGATTATGATATAGTAATAATGATAATAGTAAGAATTGTAATAACAGATTTGTTAAATAAATAAAAGGATAGAAAACATTCAAAATAAAACAAATTAATATCTTTGAATATATAAAATATTTTTGATTTTTGTATTTCATTATTAGTAATAATATATATTACAAATTGTATTAATCATAAAATATGAAAAATAAATAGAAATTAAAATAAATTTATTAATAATTATTATTATATTATTATATATTATATTATTATTTTATTATTATTATATTATTTTATTATATATTAATTATTATTATATTATAATTATTTAATTATTATATCATTGCCAAAAAATTTATTTATCTGTAATAATAATATATATAATAATATAGTAAAAAATAATGCTATGGTTATAATATGTTATTAGTATATTAAATTTTTATTATTATCATTATTATTAATTTGTAAATGTAGTATAATTGCAAAAATAATTATATAAAGTAATAATTAACGTAATAACGATACTAATTAAGATAATGATATAAATATATATAATCTTATAATGTTAATATGTATACATTTATGTTGGTTGTAATTATTGCAAAATTATACTTAACTCCATAATTGCAATATATTAACATTGCATATGTGAATTGTAATGATGTAATATGAGAAATGATAATTTATATATGTAAGATAATGTATAACTGATAATGATGATATATAACAGATTTGTCCTATTAATATAAAAGGTATAAGAAAACATTCCAAAATCGAAAGCGGCAAATCTAGCGAAATTAGCCTTTTGAGAGTATAACAAATGACGTTTTTTTCATTTCTTTGGTGTTTCGCAATTATTAGGGTAATATGATATATTACCAGATTGTATTATCTAAATATTGATAAAATGAGAATAAAGAGAATTTTGATAACATTTGAATATTATTAAAATTTTTTTATTATTATTATTATTATTATTTTATTATTTTATTATTATTATTATTATTTATTATTATTATTACTATTATCTTAATTATTAGTATCATTAAAAATCTATTATATCTTAAATAAATAAAATAATATTATAAGTATAATATAATAATGCTAGTGTTATATATTGTTTATTGTATATTTATTGTTATTATTACATTATTATTATTGTACTGGTAGTATAATTGAAAATATTATTATACATAATAATTACGTAATAACGATACTAATTAAGATAATGATTAAATTATTATTATAAATCGTTATTAATTTTATTTTTATTGTTATTAATTATTTTTTGTTATATGTATTATTGCAAAAATATAATAACTATAATTGCATAATTGATAACATGAATAATGATAATGATAATAATTGATAATGATGAAATGATAATATGATGATAATGATATAAATGATATGATGATCATAAATAAAAAAATCATAACGATATGATAATAAAGGAATTGGTCCATATATATTAAAAAGTATAAGAAAAAAATTCCAAAAATCGAAAAGGGCAAAATCTAGCGAAATATAGCCTTTTGAGAGTATACTCCAAAAAACTTTTTTCTTTCTTTGGGGATTTCGGGAAATTTTTAAATTTAAAAAA
>NW_023641944.1:0-10191 GCF_015228065.2 Penaeus monodon
TTAAAATTTTTTTCACTGACTTTTGGGGATTTAGAGTTTGGGGGGGATGTTAAAGTTGCAATTTAAAAACCCGGGATCTTGAAGTAATATTCATTGTTAAAAAAAAAAAATTTATAAAAATAATCAAACAAATGTCTTTACAAAAAACGAACAAACCAATAAAAATCTTTTCCATAAAAATACACGGGTGAAACAATGCAAATTTCACAAAAAAATTACGTCCCGAAGCTCGTGTAATTTTAAGGACTAAAAGGGCACAAAAATGGGGAAGGGTTTAATTTTAAAAGGTCAAACAGCTTTTAAAAAGGAATCTACCGCACATGTTTTCATGAAATAAGAAGCTTTATCTTTTTTTCTGTAGGGTTTTCTTCATACTATTTTATCCAGACCATTCGCCCAATAACGGGTTTATAAATAAAATAATAAAATTCGATCACGAAATACTGAAACAAGGTTTTGTTTGAATTTTGCCTATCGCTATTCTCCTCTCTCTTTTATACTAAACAAAAAAGGGAAATTTACAACTCTTTTATGGTTCCCCACACACGACTTCATCTTCAGGATAACAAATTTTTTTTTTTCTGATCGAATATTTAGTTTTGGGATTTTCACATTTTTCAGTAAAAGTTTTTTTTTTTTAATAGTTTTGATTTTTAGAATATGATGTGAATAAATTTTGGAAAATGTAAATAAAATCAAAATAGTTTCAAAAATTTTTTTGTTGTTTTTTTAATTTCAGTTTTTGCTTGACGAAAACTTTTACCATAAAACAAGTGATACCTTTATGTCTTGAATACCAAGGCCCTTCTCCCCCGTTTATCATTTCTCATCCTAAGATGATTTTTTCTTCTTAAAAAACATATAACAGTCGAAAAAACCCAAATGAATATTGAACGAACTCATTTTTTCATAACCAAAACCGGATTGAGGGGGCAAAAAAGGAACTTAGGATAAGCCGAAATAGTGCTGTTATAAGGACGGAAATGGCTAAGGGTTTCCAAGGACGCGTTGGTCGAAGAATTAATTACTCACTGAATTTACCCGAAAGCAAGCCGGCAATTTTTTACGTGGAACGAAAACTGTGTGTGTTGAGTTATCCTTTTTTTTATCTTCTGGTTTTGAGCATTTAAGAAACAAAAAAGAGTAGTAACAATGTTAATTACTTTAGTCGCAATGTAGGGATGGGAACTCAAAAAATAAAGATGAAGAAATAGGAATATATGTGACAGCAGGTGTAATGAAAAAAGCAATACTAATGTGCTTTTTCATTAAAAAATAATAGTTTACCGATAACAAAAAATAAGAAAAAAGAATAACGATATCGAAACTACAAAACCATGAGTTTTCCATACCCCACTTTTAAAAAGGCCTTCCTTTTTAGCAATTCCAAATACTGTTTTTCATTTTTCCCACCCCAGACATACAATGACATATCGCGCTAACTTACTCACAAATTCCTTTATTTAAGGGCCCCCACGACCGCTTCCCATACGTATGCCACAGTGAGACCCAGTTTCTTTCGCGCTGCAATACAAATCCCCAAAAAGGGGAAGCGGCCCTCTTCCAAGCAACTATAGGGAAAACGGGGTTTTTGCTGCTGAAATGCTTAAACTTTTCGTGCAAGACTTATGTGGGGAAGACTTTTTTTTAGTCGTTTGCTGTTTTATATTGGGGATAGTCTTTTAACCTTAGTGGAAATAAAAATTTCCATACGAAACGTCATGGTACTTTTGTTGCAGGGTTTTAACTATTAAATGTACTTAAAAGGATTAAATAAAAATGAAGATTTTTTCCCGCAGATCATTGAAACCAAGGGGAATACCTCCTACAAAGGGGGCAATTAAGAGGTCCTTGTTTTAATGAAATAGATTTTAAATTTTGATAGGGTCACTATGTATCCTATTTTTATGTAATGATAGTAGCATGCAGAAAAAAAAAAATTGTACTGATAATACCACAAAAATTTTTTTAAACTGTTATCAAAGTCACTATCATATTATCATCATCATCATATCATCCCCGTATCACCCGTCATCCATCGTCATCTTTTATCTCATGTCATCGCCATCGTATCACATATATCATCTCTCATCATAAATCATCATCATCATCTCATCATCACCGTCATCGTCTCGTCATCGTCATGTCATCGTCATCGTCATCGTCATCGTCCTTCATATCTTCGTATCATCGCCATTATTATCATAACATTATCAATTTAGTATTCCAATACAGGTACTACTAAAAGTACTACTATATCTCATTATCCTTTATATGAACCCTCATTATATTTTTGGACATTACCCCATCATCATTATTACTACAGTTTTGTTTTTATCATTTTTATATATCATTAAAATTAATTTTTTGTCATTACATCAAAATATTATTTTATCTTATCATTACCTTTACCAGTCCCCACATCGTTATCTTATCATTAAAAACATTTCAATTTATCATCTTTGTCTGATATTATTTACTATTATTATATTATTATTAATATTATTATTATTATCTTTTTATCATTATATCATTAATATTATCTTTTTGTTATTGTTATTATTTTTTTATTATCTTACATTTTTAAATTTTTATTATTATTTTTATTATTATTATTATTTATTACTATTATTTTTTATCTTTGTTGTCATTATTATCATTACATAATAATAATAATAAAATAATAATAATAAAAAATAATAAAAACAATGATAACAATAATACTTATTATTATATTATTATTTTATTATTATATTATTATTATTATCATCATTAATATTTACTACTGTATTATTTTTTACTTTATTCCCATTTATTATTTTATTATTTTATTATTATTATTATTATTATTATTATTATTATTTCATCATCTCATCATCATCTCTTTAAAAACTATTGCTGTTGTTGTTTCATCATTATCTTTTTTTTTTATTTTTATAATCATCATCATTATTTTTATTAGTTATTATTATTATTTTATTATTATTTATATTTTTTTATTTTATTATTATTTTTTTTTATTTTTATTTATTTTTATTTTTAAATTTATACTAACTACTTTAAAATTTTTAAATTATATTCTTTTATCATCATAATAAAAATAATGATTATTATTGTTATTTTTTGTTATGATGAGGAGAGATGATGATGGGAAAAATAATAAAAAATAATAATAATGATAATAAAAATAATAATAAAATTTTTATTATATTTTATCTTGTTTTTTTATTTTATTATTATCATTATTATTCTTATCTTTATCATTATTGTTATTATCTTGATTGTTTTTACATCTCTTTATTACCCTTTATCATTGTCTTTTTATACTTTTTATTATAGTTTATTATCTTTTACTACCCTGATTATCATCATTTTTACTATCTTTATTTAATTCATTATTATTTAATTACAATTTTACTATTATAGCTATTATCATGAATAACACATCATCATATCATATAAGATAATAATAATAGAAATAAAAAACAATAACAAAAACAACAACAACAACAATACAAAAAAATATAATGACAATAAAAAAAATAGAAATTATAATAATAAAACAATAATAAAATAAAAAAAAATTATTATTATTTTATTTTTATTATCAAAAACAATAAAAATAAAACAAATATTATTATTACATTGTTATCAGTATCATTTTGTTTTTTTTTATTATACTCTTATATCCTTATCTTTATTATTAAATATTTCACTCACTTATCATTATTTTTGCTACAATATCATTTCATCGTCATCAGTACTATCATAATATTTTTATTATTATCATTATCGTTTATTTTTGTTTAAATTCATTATTTTTATTATCAGGATTATTATTTTTGATTATTATCATATATTATTTTTATTTTTAAAAAAAATTTTTAAATTTTCTTTATTTTTATTAATTTTATCACTATTATCATCACATCGTCAATATCTTCATCATCATTTTTTTTTTCATATTTGTTGTTTTACTATCAATATCATTATCATTTTTTTTTACATAAAAACATTATTAAAATCTTTATCAGTGAAATTAATTATCGTTAATAGTATTCTTTTTTATTTTTCTTATCTTATTATCTTAATTATTGTTATTATTATCAACTCATTATTTTTTTGTATTATGATTGAATACTATGCACACTACTACTAAAAATACCACTACTTATTATAAAATAATAATAGTAATGTAAAAATAATAAAATGTGATGATGATGTGTGTGATGAGATGATGATGATGATGATATGAGATGTGATGATAATAAAAAAATAATAAAAAAACAACAACAACAATAATAATAATGTAAAAAATAAAATAAAAATAATAATAATAACAATAAGAATAAAAAATAAAATAATAAAAATAATAACAATAACAATAATAGAAAATAAAAATGAAAGATAATGAAAGAAAATATCAATAATGTGATGTTTTAAAAATCATGATGATAACAACAATAATGATAGTAAGGGTAACGCAATGAGATAATTTGATAGATTAATGTAATGAAAAAACAATAGAATAAATAAATAATATTTTAATTCTCATACAGACAATAGAGAGTAACCAAAGTGCAATAGAGCAGTGGCAGCAGTTTGCAACAATAGTAGAGATAGTAGGGAGTTGTGTGTAGTAGTGTAGTAGTAGTATGCGTAGATGAAGTAGTAGTGTAATAGTATGTTGTATGTAGTGTAGTGTAGTAGTAGTAGTAGTATCCGTAGTCGTAGTAGTGTAATAATAATAGTAATTTAGAAAAAACAGTAGTGTAGTAATAGTTGCAATAAAAATTTACCAAAACCTATCTATAATTACAAAAATAAAAAAAAATAAAGTTCGGTGATCTAGGCAAAACACTTCTGTTTTCGAGCGTCGAAACTCACCCCCGAAAAACCTAGAACGTCCAGCACCCCCCTTCACCCCCCTCCCACCCATGCCCCCCTACTCCCTCCCCTCTACCCAGCCCATGTAAAAACCCCGCGCGTGAAAGGTGTAGACTATGATAATCCTCACACAGGGGCCCCCTAAAAAAATCCCTCCTATCTCATCGTCCCGGGAAGGGGGAGCGTTGCTAAATCACTTATTTTCCCAAAATTATCTAAACAGTAATGGTCCCAAAAACCGAGTCCCCGCTGAAGAGTAAGGGCCCAGTGATGAAACTCGAAGATATTGGTTGTTTTTTTCCCGCAAGGGTTTAGCGGGGTTTCATTTATTATTCATTAACAAAAATTTAAATTGTTTACATGGAAAAGTGAATATATATACATTTATTCACCCTCAGTTTAGCTTCTGAGAAAAAGGGTTTTTAAGAAAAAAAAAAAAAAATTATTTCATCCGAAAAAAAACATTCAGTATCACATAAAAAATTTACCTAAGTGAAGTAAAAAAAATAAGAAAACCAAACAGCAGCAAAATTTTGGGCATCGTTTTTCTTCAATAAAATACATAAACCCCCCCACCTTTTAGTGCGGTCGAGAGGTTTCAAGATAAAGGCAAGACCGGGAGAAATTTGTGGGACAACAGTCTGACAAACCTGGGGTCGCTCGAAAGATCTATCTTTTTATCGAATCCTCCTTTCCAAAAATACAGCTTGTCTCACCCTAAAATCCGACACCCAATTTGTGCCCGGGTTAGTTAATTGGGTTTTTTCTTGTCTCTTTCGCCCGGGAAAGGGTTTCACGAAAGGACAGGCGAGCTTTTTGAATGGGTAAGGCGATTAAGAAAAGTCTTTATTCATTTTTGAATTTCTTGGTTTTATTTGGTCCTGTCATTGCGTCTTTTAAATTTCTTTCGAAACCCAAAAAGATTTTTGAAATTTTTTCTCTGATTTGTTTTTTTTAAAGGTAGAGATAATTTTCTAACGAGACTTAATTAAAATTACCCAAAAAAGATTTTCCAAAATCCCTGTCAAAATCACCAGATTATGCAAATTTTAAAAAATGAACCAATAATACCTCAGGAAGCACTTTAGACCACCCGCCCCCGGGCTCTTTGCATGAACTTCCGCTAATGAAAATTAAATTAATAAGGGAAAAAAATTATATGTAGGTAATCGATTTATCAAATCCCCTAATTTTTGTTATTTCCCAGGATAGTAAATAAAATTACGCTTCCCCTTTTTTTATAAACAATAAAATTGCAGATTCCATTAAACCCAAGAAATTTAGATTTTCACATAAAAATTTAAACCCCAAAAAAGGGAATTTCAAAAATTAATTACAATTTTTTGCTGACCCAAAATAGTTAAATTATTACGAATCTGAACTTTTTTGGACTTTAATTTGGGAAAAAATTCATTTTCATTTTAATAACAGTGGTAGTGAAAAAAAAAAAATTGATAACAAATTGATATTTTAATGAAGGAAATTATTTTTAAAGTAATGGGTTTGCACTACTAGTGTCATGATAAGATTTGAAAAAGACCATAAAAATAAAACTGCCCAAAAAAAAAATCGCATGATGATGGGAATAATCACGAAAAAATATTACTATTACAAACAATGGTGTAAGATGAAAATAATGATGGTGACGAAAAAATTTGATGTCCATGATGAAAAAAAAGGATGATTATATAAAAATAAAAGGCGTAGCAAAAAAAACAATGGTAAAAATAATAAAAATAATAAAGTAATTGGAACATTATAAAGAAATGAAAATAAAACAACGCAATCCCCAAAAAACAATAAATAAAAGATAACATAGATGATAAGCAATGATAATGATAAAAGTAAAAAAAAAAAAAACAAAAATAACAACAACAACAACAAAAAACAAAAAAATAAAAAATGATAATAATGATAAAATGGTGTAAAAAATTGTAATTATTATACTAATAACAATAAATAATACTAATGATATAAAGAATAATGTAATAATAAAAAAAATAAAATAATAAAATGAAAATTATTATTATCATTATTTTGTTTTTATTTTTTATTATTTTATTTTATTATTTTTATATTTTTACTTATCATTATTATTATTATTTTATTATTTTTATTTTTATTTAATTTTATCTTTTTATAATGGGAATAAAAATAATGGCAAATCAATAATCAATAATGATAATGATAATAATAATGAAAAAAAAATTTAATAAAAATGATGATAGTGTTGATGTGAGATAATGATGATGATGATGTTATTAAATTGATAATAAAGGCAATTATTGGGGAGTTTTTATGATCTAGTAACGTATAACTCGGAGTAACAAAATTTTTGGTAAAGAAATACAAATAATGTTAATTATAACAAGACAATGATAATGTTATGTAAAATCATAACCCAATTTAAATTTAAAAAAAAAAAAAAAAAATAAGGGGTTTAAATAGTAATAAAAAAAAAAAACCCCAGCAGTAAAAATAAGGAAATTATAATAAGATGATAAAAATAAAGATAAAAACAAAACAATCCTAATGTAGAAATAAAAAAAACAATGATAAAAAAATACTAGCAATAATTATGATGATGTGATGGGGGGATGGACATGACGATGATGATATGATGATGATGATGATGATGATGATGATGAGGGTGAGAGATGATACGATGACAAAAATAGAATAATAATAAAAATAATAATAATAAAAAAATAATAATAAGAAAATAATAATAAACAATAATAAAGATAATTTAAAAAATAAGAGAATTGATAATAAAAAAAACAATAACACCAACAACGACAAAAACAAAAACAACAACAACAAGGTAACAATAAAATAAAAAAAATAATAATAACAAATATGCAAAGATACAAAAATGAAATAACAAAAATCATATTAATAAAAAAACAAAAAAACAATAATGAAAATAATAATAATAAAATGATTAAAAAAAAACTATCTATCATCTATTATATTGCTACTACTACTACTCTATATTATACTAACAAAACAACAAAACAAAAACAACAAAAACAAAAATAAAATAATGATAATAAAAATAAAATAATAATAATAATAAAAAATAATAATAATAATAGTAAAATAATGACAGTAAAAAAAAATTGGGAAAAAAAAGAACACAAAAAATGCGAATAAGCAGAAAAATAAATAAAGATAAGATAGAATATCTACTACTAATCTAATAATAAAATAAAATAATAAAAGAAAATAATAACGATAGTTTTACTACTATATTTAATCTTTCTGCTATACTATTACAGAATAAAAATGAGATAATAATGATAAAATAACAATAAATAGTTAATGATTACATAATGCTAAGCCAATGCTAATAATAAAAATAATAATAATAAAAAAATAATAATAAAATTATTATTTTTTTATTATTACCATTAATTTTTTTACCCTTAACTATTATTACTATAATTATAATAATATATAAATAACAACAAGTAATAACAAAACAATAATAAAACTATAATAAAATTTTACATTACAAATATTATAAGATTTTAAAAACAAAATAATAATATAATTTATTATTTTTTATCTTTTCATTTCACCACCATAAATTAAAAATTATTATTTTCTTTTCATTCTTTTTTTATTTTCATTACTCTTTACTCTAAAATTTTATTTTCTTATTTTTATTTTTATTATGTCCAAACCATTATTTTAGTATCAGTATCATCTCCATTATTATTATTATTTTTATCATTATTGTTATTATCACCATTATTGTTGTTGTTGTGTTATTTTTATTTTTACCCTTACTTTTTTATATGTTATTATTAAAATAGTAACACTAACCCCATTATTTATTATCATAATCATTATAATTACCTTTTTTTGTATCAACCCTAATGAAAAAATCAATTAAACTATAATAAAAAAAAAATAAAGAAAATTATTTTAATATTTAAAGTAATAATAATGATCTTTCAAAAAGGAGTAACGATGATAATAATGGGGAAAAAAAGTAACAGCAAAAAGCAAAAATTTAAAAACAAGAAGACGTAAGAAAAATTTTAAAAAGATAATACAATAAAAATAAAGGATGAAAACGGAAATAATAACAAAAATAAAATGGGAATAACAACGATAACAAAATGATGGTGATAAGTTAATAAAGATGTAAAAATAATAATAATAATAATAATATAATAAAGATAATACAGTAATAACAGCAATACTACTACTGCTATACTACTACTATACTGCTACTACTACTAAGATAATAAAATAATAAAAATAATAATTATTTTTATTAATAATGATAATAGTATAAAATAAATATGTTTTATAAAGAAATTCATAAAAAAAATTGTAATAAAAACAATGATAAACAACCAAAAAAATAATAATAATAATAATAATAAATAATAAAATAAAACAATAAAAATAATAATAAAATTTATAAAAAAAATAATTTTTATTATTTTTAAAATTTAATAAAAATATTTAAAAAAAAAACAATAAAAATAACAACAGTAAGACAACAACAAAAAAGCAAAAACAACAACAGCAATAATAAAACAAAAATAATAATAAAATAAAAAAAATTTAAAATAATAATAATAATAATAAAAAGAAAACATAAAATGATGATGATAATGTGATGAGAGAGATGAATGGTAATAATGTCAAAAAAACAAAAAAAAATAATAACAGCAATGGTAATAAAAATAATAAATAATAATATTATTTTATTATTATTATTCCCCTTGTGTTATTATTTTTTTTTTGTTTATTTTTGACTTATTACTCATACATATCACTCATAAACATTTTCTCATCACTTTTTTTGTTTTTATTTTTTTATTATTATTATTATTATTATTATTTTTTTTTTTTATTATTATTATTATTATTATTTTGCTGTGTTGTTATTGCTGGGTTTTGTTGTTTCATTACGTTGTTTTATTATTTTTATTATCATTTAAATTTTTTATTATTTTAAAAAAATAAATATTATATTTTTATCATTATTATTATTATTTTATCATTGTTATTATTATTATTATTATTATTAATTTTTATATTTTTGTTGTTGTTGTTTCATTGTTATTATTACAATTTTTCTTATGATATTGCATTATCAACAATAATTTTTTATTTCTTTCTATTATCATTATAAATAATAATAAATTTTTATTTTTTTATTATTATTATATTTGTAGTAGTAGCAAAATAGTTAGAGGGAAAGTGTTTTTTGGGATTAATCAAATATTTTTAATTATTATTTTTTTAAACATTTTTAAATTTATATTTTTTTTTTTGTTT
>NW_023641945.1:0-40690 GCF_015228065.2 Penaeus monodon
TTATATATATGTATAATATTTCATCATTATTCATTTATCATCATTATCATCATTATCATATTAATATATCTTATATCATTTATGCAATATTATCATATTGAATTTTTATATTAATTATTGCAATAATTTTATAAAAATATTATAATAAATATAATAACAATAATAAGATTATAATAATAATATTATAGCATTAATTTATATAATTATTATTAATATATTTAATAATATGTTTAAATTATACAGTTATAATATTATATTAATTTAAAAATAAAATAATAATAATATAATAAAATAATAATACAATACATATTATTACACTACTTTTTATATTATATTATACTTATATTATTATTATTATTACAATAATAGATTTTTTGGCAATAATACTATAAATTAAGAAATAATAATAATAATAATTAATAATAATAATATAATAATAATAATAAAATATATATATAATATAATAATAATTAATAATATTAATATACAAAATTTTATAATATTCAAATTACCAAAATTCTATATTTAATTCTTTAATATATTATTAATTACTAATTTGCGAATTATCTTATGATTTTCCAATAATTCAAACAATACCTCAAAAACTTATTTGGAATTCTCTATGAATTTTTCTGATTTTTCCTTATTTTTGGCCAATTTTTTTTATATCTCATTTATCATTATTATAATTTATCTTATATCATATGTTACATTTTATCATCTTATCATCGTTATATATATTATAAATAATAACAAAATAATATTACACATTATTATCATATTATTTGAATTATTTTTCATTATAATTTAATCAAATTATTTGCAATAATGACTTATAAATATATTTGAATAATATAATACAACATACAATATATAATAATATATAATATAATATTATCTTATAATATTATTTATATTATTATTAAGTATATATATTAATTATATATTTATAATATAATATTTATACAATTAATACACTAATATAAATAATAATAATATAAATAATATAATAATATATAATAATAATAATAATATAAATAATTAATAATAATAATTTAATAATATTAATGTAATCAAATTTCTTTATTCTCACTTTATCATCATTATGTTATGATTAATACAATTCTGTAATTATTATCATTATTACCTAATAATTTCCCAAATACCAAAGAAATAAAAATTTTTGTATACTCTCAAAAGGCTTATATTTCGCTAATTTTGGCTTTTCTTTGATTTTATTTCTTATACTTTTTTATTATTATGGACAAATTCTATTTTATCATCATTTTCATGATATCATATCATTATTTTATATCATCAATCATCATTATCATCATTATAATCATTATATCATATTATTTATTATTTATTCATTATTGAATTTTATCATTATATTAATATTTGGATTATATATACTAATATTCAAAATATAATAAAAAACAATAAAATAACATAATAACAATTTAAATAAAATTATATTTATTATAATTATTTATTATTATTTATAATAGTATTTTTATTATATACTGTTAAATATAATTTATATAATAATACATAAAAATAATAATAATGATAATAATATATAATAATTATATAATATATATTTATATATAGCATTAATAATTTTTTGCATTAATTATATATTTATTATTTCAGTATATAGATTTTTGAATAATACTAATAATTAAGATAATAATAATAATAATAATAATAATAATAATAATAATAATAATAATAATTTTATATATTATTTATATCATTATCTTAATTTAGTATCGTTATTACTGTAATTTATTACTGTTATAATAATTATTTTTTTGCAATTATAGCTACCAGACAAATAATAAAAGATAATAATAACAATAATAATGCTATTACAATATTATAACCACTAGCATTATTTTTTATACTTATACTTATTATTATTATTGTTATTATTACAGATATAATAGATTTTTTGGCAATTTACTAATAATTAAGATAATAGTAAATAATAATAAATAATTAATAATAATAATATAATAATAATAATAATAATACTAAATAATAATAATACTAATAATAATATGATAATATAATACTATATTTTAATAATATTCAAATGTTCAAAATTCTCTTTATTCTCACTTTAATCATCATTATATGTTATGATTAAGTACAATTCTGGTAATTATTATCATTATTACCCTAATAATTGCCGAAATCACCAAAGAAATCGAAAAAACGTCATTTTGGGTAATACTCTCAAAGGCTAATTTCGCTAGATTTTTGCCGCTTTTTCGACTTTTGGTAATGTTTTTCTTTATACCTTTTTTAATATTTATAAATATGGACACAATCTCTTATTATCATCATCTTATCATGATTATCATTCATTATTATCGTTATCAAAATCATCATTATCATCATTATCATCATTATCATCATCATTATCATCATTATTGCCAATTATTATCATCATTATTGCAATTGTTATCATTATTATTGGCAATTATTGGAGTTATAGTATATATTTTTGCAATAAGACTAATAACCACAACATAATAATAGTAATAACAATAAGAATACCAATAATAACGATTTTATAATAATTATTTAATCATTAGCTTAATTAGTATCGTTTATTACTGTAATTATTTACTGTTAATAAATATTATTTTTGCAATTTACTACAAGTACAAATAATAATAATGATAATATAACATAATATAGGCTAATAACAATATTATAACCACTCGCATTATTACATTATACTTATACTTATTATTATTATTGTTATTATTACAGATATAATAGATTTTTGGCAATTATACTAATAATTAAGATAATCGTAATAATACTAATAATAATAATAATATAATAATAATAATAATAATATAATAATAATAATATAATAATAAGGTATAATAATAATGATAATATAATAATAATAATTTTAATAAATATTCAAAGTTATCAAATTCTCTTTATTCTCACTTTTATATCATCATATTGTTATGATTATACAAAGATTACGGGTATGATTATCATTATTACCCTAATATTGTGCGAAATCACCAAAGAAATCGAAAAACGTCATTTTGGATTGGTATACTCTCAAAAGGCTATATTTCGCTAGATTTTGCCGCTTTTTCGACTTTTTAGGGAATGTTTTACTTATACCTTTTTTAGATTATATATGGACACAATTCATCTTATTATCATCATCGTTATCATGGATTTATCATCATGTATTATCGTTATCATCATATTATCATCATCATCATCTCATTATCATCATTCTTGCATTATTATCATCATTATTGGCATTGTTATCATTATTATTTTTTGCAATTATGAGTTATAGTATATATTTTTGCATATACTACTAACACAACAATAATACAGTACTAACAATAATAATACAATAATAACGATTTTTATAATAATTATTTATATTCATTATCTTAATTATTATCGTTATTACTGAATTATTACTTGTTAGAATATTATTTTTGCAATGATACTACAAGTAACAAATAATAATAATCGATAATAATAACATAATAAATGCTAAGAACAATATTAGAACCACTAGACATTTTATTATTATACTTATACTTATTCTTATTATTGTATTATTGACAGATAATAGATTTTTTGGGGGGGGGACAATTATACTAAAATTAAGATAATAGTAATAATAATAATAATAATACTAATAATAATAATAATAATAATAATAATAATAATAATAATAATAATAATAATATAATAATAACTAATGATAATAATAATAATATAATTTTAATAATAGTAAATGTTTTCAAATTCTCTTTATTCTCACTTTATCATCATTATTTGTTATGATTAATAAATTTCTGGTAATTTTATATCATTATTACCCTAAGAATTTGCCGAAATCACCAAAAGAAAATCGAAAAAACGTCATTTTGGAGTATACTCTCAAAAGGCTATATTTTCGCTAGAATTTTGCCGACGTTTCGACTTTTGGGAATGTTGTTCTTATACTTTTTTATATTATATATGGGACACCATCCTCTTAGTATCATCATCGTTTATCATGAATTATCATCATTATTATCGTTATCATCATCATTATCATCATTATCATCATTCTCATCATCATTATCATCATTATTGCATTATTATCATCATTAGTGCAATTGTTTCCATTTTATTGCAATTATTGAGTTATAGTATATATTTTTGCAATAATACTAATTACCACAAGCAATAATAATAGTAATACAAGTATAATAACACATAATAACGATTTTCTAATACTTTATTTTATATCATTATCTTAATTAGTATCGTATTACTGTATTATTACTGTTATAATAATTATTTTTGCATTATACTACCAGTACAATAATAATATGATAATAATAACAAATAATAATTGCTAATACAAGTTATAACCACTAGCATATTATTATTCTAACTATATACTTATATTAATTATTGTTATTATACAGATATAATAGATTTTTGCATTATACTAATATTAAGATATAGTAATACTATAATAATATAATACTAATAATATAATAATAATAATATAATAATCATAATACTAATAAATACTAAATAATAATATAATAATAATAATAATAATTTTAATAAATTCAAATGTTATCAAAATTCTCTTATTCTCACTTTAACATCATTTATTGTTAGATTAATACATTCTGGTAATTATTATCTATTACCCTAATAATTGCCGCAATCACCAAGAAATCGAAAAAACGACATTTTGGAGTATAACTCTCAAAAGGCTATATTTCGCTAGATTTTGCCGCTTTTTCGACTTTTGGGAATGTTTTTCTTATACCTTTTTTATATTATATATTGACACAATTCCTCTTATTATCATCATCGTTATCATGATTATCATCATTATTATCGTTATCATCATCATTATCATCATTATCATCATTATCATCATCATTATCATCATTATTGCAATTATTTCATCATTATTGCAAGTGATTATCATTATTATTGGCAATTATTGGAGTTATAGTATTATATTTTTGCAATATATAATAACCACCACATAAGAATAGTAATAACAATAATAATAACAATAATAACGATTTTATAATAATTATTTATATCATTATCTTAATTAGTATCGTTATACTGTAATTATTAACTGTTATAAATAATTATTTTTTGCAATTATAGCTACCATGTACAAATAAATTATAAATGATATATAACAATAATAATGCTAATAACATATTATAACCACTAGCATTATTTTAGTATACTTATACTTTATTATTTTGTTATTATTACAGATATATAGATTTTTGCAATTAACTAATAATTAAGATTAATAGTAATAATAATAATAATACTAATAATAATAATAATAATAATTAAAATAATAATAATACTAATAATAATAATAATTATGATAATATAACAATATTTTAATAATATTCAAATGTTATCAAAATTCTCTTTATTCTCACTTTTATCATCATTATTGTTATGATTAATACAATTTCGGTAATTATTATCATTATTACCCTAATAATTGCCGACAATACCAAAGAAATCGAAAAACGTCATTTTGGAGTATACTCTCAAAAGGCTATATTTGCTAGATTTTGCCGCTTTTTCGACTTTGGAATGTTTTTTTATACCTTTTTATAAATTTTATATGGACACAATTCCTCTTATTATCATCATCGTTATCATGATTATCATCATTATTATCGTTATATCATTTCATCATTATCATCATTATCATCATCATTATCATCATTATTGCAATTATTATCATCATTATTGCAATTGTTTATCATTATTATTGCAATTATTGGAGTTATAATATATTTTTTTGCAAATACTAATAACCACAACATATATGTAATAACAATAATTATAACATATAACGATTTTAATAATTATTTATATCATTATCTTAATTAGTATCGTTATTACTGTAATTATACTGTTATAATAATTATTTTTGCAATTATACTACAGTAAAATAATAATAAATATAAATAAATAACAAAATTAATACTACATATTATAACCACTACATTATTATTATTATACTTTACTTATTATTATTATTGTTATTATTACAGATATAATAATTTTTTGGAATTATACTAATAATTAAGATAATCGTAATAATATAATATAATAATAATATAATAATATATAATAATAATAATAACTATAATAATAATGAATAATATATCATAATAATTTTAATAATATTCAAATGTTATCAATTCTCTTTATTCTCACTTTTATCATCATTATTGTTATGTTAATACAAATTCTGGTAATTATTATCATTATTACCCTAATATTGCCGAATCACACCACAGCAATCGAAAAAACGTATTTGAGTATACTCTCAAAGGCTTATTGTCGCTAGTTTGCCTGCTTTTTCGACTTTTGGGGAATGTTTTTTCTATACACCTTTTTTATATTAATATATGGACACAATTCCTCTTATTATTCATAATCGTTATCAGATTATCATCATTATTATCGTTATCATCATCATTATCCATCATTATCATCATTACATCATCTTATCATGCATTATGCAATTATTATCACATTATTGGCAATTTTATCATTATTAATTGAAATTATTGGATTTATAGTATATTTTTTGCAATAATACTAATACCCACAACAATAAATAAATTAGTACTAACCATAATGACTAACCAAAATAACGATTTTATAATAATTATTTATTCATTATCTTAAGTAGTATCGTTTATTACTGTCCATTATTACTGTTTTATAATAAATTATTTTTGCAATTATCTACCAGTACAATACTAATAATGATAATAATAACAATAATAATGCTAATACAATCTTAAAATATATACCACTAGCATTATTATTATATACTTATACTTATTATTATTATTGTTATTATTACAGATATAATAGATTTTTTGCATTATCCTAATAATTAAGATAATAGTATAATAATAATATACTATAAATAATAATAATATAATAATAATAATAATATAATAATAAATAATAATGATATAATAATAATAATATTTTAATAATATTTCCAATGTTATCAAAATTCTCATTATTCTCACTTTTATCATCATTATTGTTATGATTAATACATTCTGGTAATTATTATCATTATTACCCTAATAATTGCCGAATCACCAAAAAGAATCGAAAACGTCATTTTGGATTATACTCTCAAGGCTATATTTCGCTAATTTTTGCCGCTTTTTTTCCGACTTTTGGGAATGGGTTTTCTATACCCTTTTTTATATTATACATGGACACAATTCCTCTTATTATCATCCATCGTTATCATGATTATCATCTTATTATCGTTATACATCATCATTATCATCATTTCATCATTATCATCATCATTATCATCATTATTGCAATGATTATCATCATTATTGCCATTTGTTATCATTCTTATTTGCACAATTATTTTGGAGTTATCGTATATATGTTTGCAATAATACTAATAACCACAACAATATAATAGTAATAACAATAATAATAACAATAATAACGATTTTATAATAATTATTGTATCAGTATCTTAATTAGTAAAAAAAAAAATCCCCCCGTTGATTTTACTGTATTATTACTGTTTATAATAATTATTTTTGTGTGCAATTATTACTACCAGTGACAATACTTATAATGATCATAATAACATGAATACAAATGGCCTAATACCAATATAATAACCACTAGCTATTATTATTATACTTATACTTATTATTATTATTGTTATTTACAGATATAATAGGCTGTGGTTTTTTGGCAATTATACTAATCATTAGATAATAGTAATAATCTAATAATAATAATAATAATAATTGAATAATAATAATAATAATAATAATAATAAGAAAAATAATAATAATCATGATAATAATATATCATACTTTTTAAATATATTCAAATGTTATCAAATCTCTTTATTCCACTTTTAATCATCATTATTGTTATGATTCATACAATTCGGTATTATTATCATTATTACCCTAATATTGCCGAAATCACCAAGAATCGAAAAAACGTCATTTTGGAGTATACTCCTCAAAAGGCTATATTTCGCTAGATTTTGCCGCTTTTTTTTCCGACTTTTGGAATTGTTTTTTCTTATAAGATACCTTTTTTTATTATATATGGACCCATTCCTCTTAGTATCATCACGTTATCAGTTTTCATCATTATTATCGTTTATCATCATCATTATCACATTTATCATCATTATCATCATCATTATCATCATTATTGCAATATTATCATCATTATTGCAATTGTTATCATTATTTTGCAATTATTGGAGTTATAGTATATATTTTTGCAATAATACTAATAACCACAACATAATAATAATTAATAACATAATAATAACAATAATAACGATTTAGTTTATAATATTATTTATATCCATTATCTTAATTAGTGTCGTTTATTACTGTAATTAGTACTGTTATAATAATTATTTTTTGCAAATTAAACTACCTACGGTATATAATGATCATAATAACAATAATAATGCTATAACATATTATAAACCACTACATTATTATTATTTATACTTATGAGCGGTATGGTGATTATTATTGTTATTATTACAGATATATAGATTTTTTTTGGTCAATTACTAATTAATTACGATAATAGTAATAATAATATCATAATAATAATAATAATAATAATAATAATAATAAATAATACTAATATAATACTCATAATAATAATGATAATATAAAACTAATAATTTTAATAATATTCAAATGTTATCACAATTCTCTTTATTCTTCACTTTTCATCATGTATTGTTTTGATTTAATACAATTCTGGTAATTATTATCATTATTACCCCTATTGCCGAAATCACCAAGAATCGAACACAACTCGGCGTCATTTTGAGTAATACTCTCAAAAGGCTATCTCTCTTTCGCTAGATTTTGCCGCTTTTTCGACTTTTGGGAATGTTTTTCTATACCTTTTTTATATTATATATGGACACACAATTCCTCTTATTACATCATCGTTATCTGATTATCAATCATTATTATCGTTATCATCATCATTATCATCATTATCATCATTATCATCATCATTAGCATCATTATTGCATTATTATCATCATTATTGACAATTGTATCATTATTATTGCAATTATTGGAGTTATAGTATATATTTTTTGCAATAATACTATAACCAACAACAATAATAATAGTAATAACACTAATAATAGCAATAATACGATTTTATAATAAGTATTTTACAGTATCTTAATTATACGTTATTACTGTGAATTATTACTAGTTATAATAAGTATTTTTGTGCAATTATCTACCAGTACCAATATAATAATTGATAAAAAAAAAAAAAAAATAATACACAATAATTAATGCGAAATCACAATATTATAACCACGTCTCTAAAAAAAACAAAAAAAAAAATAGAAAACGAAAAGTATAAATATTAATTTATAAACAAAACTACATAACAAAAAACTAAAAAAAAAACAACTTATTATTATTATTGTTTATTATTGATGTACGATATATAGATTTTTTGGCACTTATACTAATAATTACGATAATCGTAATAATACAAATTAATGATAATAATAATAATAATACTATAATAATAATAATATAATACTACTAATAATAATGATAAATAATAATATAATTTAATAATATTCAATGTTTTATCAAAATTCTCTTTATTTCTCACTTTTATCCATCATTATTGTTATGATTATACAATTCTGTAATTATTACATTATTACCCTAATAAATTGCCGGGAAATCACCAAGAAATCGAAAAAAACGCATTTTGGCGTATACTCTACAAAGGCTATACTTTCGCTAGATTTTGCCGCTTTTTTTCGACTTTGGAATGTTTTTTTCTATACCTTTTTTATATTATATATGGGACAACAATTCCATATGATTATATATAATTGTTAATAATATAATATTAATATATTATAAAATTTAATACTATATATTAATATATATAATTTATTATTATTATATAATATTATTACATATATTATAATATATAATTTAATATATAATAATAAATAATAATAATAATAATAATATATAATAATAATAATAATTAATAATAATAAATAATTAATAATAATTTATATATTAATTATAATATATTAAAAATTATATAATATATATTTTACTAATATTAATGTTAAAAATTCTTTATTTTATATATCTAATTATATAAAAATTCGAATTATTTTATTACCCTAAGGAATTTCGATGAATGTTTTTTTACTTTAATATTTTGCTAATTTTCCCTTTTTTCACATTTGTTATATATTTATCATTATTTTATTTATATCATCATTCCATTATTATCATCATTTTCATATTATCATTTATCATTTTCATTTTATCATATTATTCAATTATTATCTATATATTCATTTTGAATATACTATATCAATTTTTATATATACAATAATAATAAATATAATTTTTATAAAATAATAACATTATATAATATTATATATTACTTAATTATATACTTTTATAATATTATTTATATATTATTTAATTAACTTAATGAATAATAATATAATAATAATATATATTATAACATAATATACCATACATATAATTATATTATTATTTTATTATAATTATAAAATTTTTTCATAACTAATATTAATAATATATATATATAATTATATTATAAATAAATAATATATAATAATAATAATATAATAATATATAATATATAATATAATAATATAAATTAATAATATAATGTTATCAAAATCTCTTTATATCATTTTATATATATTAATATAATATATATATTGTTATGATTAATACAATTCTGGTAATTATTATCATTATTACCCTAATAATTGCCGAAATCACCAAAGAATCGAAAAACGTCATTTTGGAGTATACCTCAAGGCTTATTTGCTAGATTTTGCCGCTTTTTCGACTTTTGGGAATGTTTTTCTTATACCTTTTTTATATTATATATGGACACAATTTCTTATATACATCATCTTATAATATATCATCATCATTATCGCTATCATCATTTATCATCATTATCATCATTATCATCATCATTATCATCATTAGCAATTATTATCATCATTATTGCAATTGTTATCATTATTATTGCAATTATTGGAGTTAAGTATAATTTTTGCAATAATACTAATAACCAAACAAATAATAGTAAAACAATAATAATAACAATAATAACGATTTTATAATAATTATTTATATTTATCTTATTTACGTTATTACTGTAATTATTACTGTTTAATATTATTTTTGCAATTATACTACATACAATAATAATAATGATAATAATAACATAATAATGCTAATAACATATTATACCACTAGCATTATTATTATTATACTTATACTTATTATTATTATGTTATTATTACAGATATAATAGATTTTTTGCATTATACTAATAATTAAGATAATAGTAATAATAATAAATAATAATAATAATAATAATAATAATAATAATAATAATAATATAATATATAATAATAATGTATAATAATAAAATTTTAATATATTCAAATGTTATCAAAATTCTCTTTATTCTCACTTTTATCATCATTATTGTTATGATTAATACAATTCTGGTAATTATTATCATTATTACCCTAATAATTGCCGAAATCACCAAGAAATCGAAAAACGTCATTTTGGAGTATACTCTCAAAAGGCTATATTTCGCTAGATTTTGCCGCTTTTTCGACTTTTGGGAATGTTTTTCTTATACCTTTTTTATATTATATATGGACACAATTCCTCTTATTATCATCATCGTTATCATGATTATCATCATTATTACCGTTATCTCATCATTATATCATTATCATCATTTCACTCTTATCATCATTATTGCATTATTATCATCATTATTGCATTGTTATCATTATTATTGCAATTATTGGGTTATAGTATATATTTTTGCAATATACTAATAACCACAACAATAATAATAGTAATAACATAATAATAACAATAATAACGATTTTATAATAATTATTTATATCATTATCTAATTAGTATCGTTATTACTGTAATTATTACTGTTATATAATTATTTTTGCATTATACTACCAGTCAAATAATAATAATGATAATAATAACATAATAATCTATAACAATTTATAACCCTAGCTTATTTTATATACTTATACTTTTATTATTATTGTTATTATTAAGTATAATAGATTTTTTGGCATTATACTAATAATTAAGATAATAATAATAATAAATAATAAAATATATAATAATAATATAATAAATATAATAATATAATATTTTATAATATTCAAATGTTATCAAAATTCTATTATTTCATTTAATATTATTTTATGATTTAAATTCTGTAATTATTATTTATTCCTAATAATTGCGAAATCACAATAATATTAAAAAACTCATTTTGAATACAAAAAAGGTAATTTCTAATTTTGAGCTTTTTCACTTTATGGAATTTTCTTAACTTTTTTATATTAATTGGCACATTCCTTCTATTTATCATCATTATCATGATTATCATCATTATTATCGTTATCATTTATCATTATCATCATTATCATCATTATCATCATCTTATCATTATTGCAATTTTTAACATTATTGCAATTGTTATCATTTTATTCAATTATTGGAGTTATAGTATATTTTTTGCAATAATACTAATAACCAAACAATAATAATAGTAATAACAATAATAATAACAATAATAACGATTTTAATAATATTTATATCATTATCTAATTAGTATCGTTATTACTGTAATTATTACTGTTATAATAATTATTTTTGCAATTATACTACAGTACAAATATAATAATGATAATATAACAATAATAATCTAATAACAATATTATACCACTAGCATTATTATTATTATACTTATACTTATTATTATTATTATGTTATTATTACAGATATAATAGATTTTTTGCAATTATACTAATAATTAGTAATAGTATAATAATAATAATAATAATAATATATAATAAATAAATAATAAATAATAATACTAATATAATATAATATAATAATAATAATATTATTTTAATATATTCAATGTTATCAAAATTCTCTTTATTCTCACTTTTATCATCATTATTGTTATGATTAATACATTCTGTAATTATTATCATTATTACCCTAATAATTGCCGAAATCACCAAAGAAATCGAAAAAACGTCATTTTGGAGTATACTCTCAAAGGCTATATTTCGCTAGATTTTGCCGCTTTTTCGACATTTTGGAATGTTTTTCTTATACCTTTTTTATATTATATATGGACACAATTCCTCTTATTATCATCATCGTTATCATGATTATCATCATTATTATCGTTATCATCATCATTATCATCATTATCATAATTATCATCATCATTATCATCATTATTGCAATTATTATCATCATTATTGCAATTGTTATCATTATTATTGCAATTATTGGAGTATTAGTATAATATTTTGGCAATAATACTAATAACCACAACAATAATAATATTGTCTAATAACAATAATAATAACAAATAATAACGAATTTTTTTTATAAATAATTATTTAGATCATTATCTTAATTAGTATCGTTATAACTGAAATATTACTGTGATTAATAATTATTTTTTGCAATTATACTTACAGTACCAACAATTAATTAATAATGGATAATAAACACAAATAATAATGTAATAACAATATTATAAACCCACTAGCATTATTATTATTTAGATACTTTATACTTATTATTATTATTGTTATTATTACAGATATAATAGATTTTTTTGGCAATTAATATAATAATTAAGATAATAGTAATAATTAATAATGATAATAATAATAAATAAAAAAATAATAATAATAATAAATAATAATAATGATAGAATAATAATAATATTTTAATTAATATTGCAAATGTTATCAAAAAATTCTCTTTTCTCCACTTATCATCATTATGTGTTATGATTAATAACAATTCTGGTAAGTCTTATTCAATTTTTATTAACCCTAATAATTGCCGAAATCCACAAAAAGAAATCGAAAAAACGTCATTGTTTGGGGGAAGTTACTCTTCAAACGGCTATTATTTTCGCTAGATTTTGGCCGCTTTTTCGGACTGGGAAGTTTTCTTATACCTTTTTTATATTTATATAGGACACAATTCCTCTATTATCATCATCGTTATCCATTGATTATCATCATTCGTATCGTTATCATCATCATTTCATCATTATCATCATATCATCATTCATTATCTGCATTTCTTGCAATTTATTATCATCCATTAATTGCAAGTGTTTATCATTATTATTGCAATGATTGGAGTATAGTATACTTTATTTTTTGCATTATACTAATAAAACCCACAACAATAATAATAGTAATAACAATAATAAAACTAATTAAACGATTTTATAAAATATTTAAATCATTATTTCTTAATTAAGTATTCGTTATTACTGTTAATATTATCGTTATAAATAATTATTTGCAAATTAGTACTACCAGTACAAATAATAATAATTGATTAAATAAAATTAAAAACAAGAATAATGCTAATAACACTATTATAAACCCAACTAGCATTATTATATAATTACTTATACTTAATTATATTATTGTTATTATGACAGAATAATAGTATTTTTTTGGCAATTATTTACCTAATAATTAAGGATAATAGTACTAATAATAAATAAATAATAATAAAATAATAATTAATCAAGAATAATGAATAATAATAATAATAATAATAATTAATAATAATAATAATGATAATAAAATAATAATAATTGAATAAATATTCCAATGTTATCAAAAAATCTCTTATCCACTTTTATTCATCATTTATGTTTATGATTAATACAATTCTAAGGTAATTTATCATATACAATAAATAATGCCCGAAATCACCAAAGAAATCGAAAAAAAAAACGTCATTTGGAGTATACGCTCAAAGGCTATATTTCGCTAGATTTGCCGCTTTTCGGACCTTTGGGAATGTTTTTCTATACCTTTTTTAATTAGATATTGGACACACAATTCCTCTTATTACCATCATTCGTATATTGGGATTATCATTCATTATTATCGTATCATCATCATTTACCTCATTATCATCAATTATCATCATCATTATCATCTTTATTGGCCATATTTATCATAATTATTGGCAAAATGTTATTCAGTATTATTGCAATTTATTGGGAGTTATTAAGATATATTTTTGCCAATATACTTAAATAACCACAAAAAATTAAATAATAGTAATAAACAATAATAATAAACAATTAATCAAAACGATTTTTATTAATAAGTATTTATATCATTATCTTAAATTAGTATTCGTTATTACTGTAATTATTACTGTCTAATAAAAGTATTTTTGCAATTTACTACCAGTAACAATAAATATAATGATAAATAATAAACAATACTACTGCTTAATAAAACAATATTATAACCCACTTAAGCATATTATTATTTTTATACTTATACTTATTCTTATTATTGTATATTTACAGATATAATAGATTTTTGGGGCAAATGATACTAATAATTAAGATAATAGGTAATAATAATAATACATAATAAATAATAATAATAATAATAATAATAATAATAAATATAATAATGATAAATAATAAACATATTTAATCATATTACAATGTTATCAAAATTCTCTTTTTCTCACTTTTAATCATCATTATTGTTTGTGATTAATACAAATTATGTAATTATTATTCATTATGACCCTAATACTTGCCGAAAAATCACCAAAAAGTTAAATCGAGAAAAAAACAAAAAACTTCAATTTGGAGTATTTACTCTCAAAAGGCTATATTTCGCTAGATTTTGTCCGCTTTTCGAATTTGGGAAAGTTTTTCTTATACCTTTTTATATTAATATTGGGGGGACACAATTCCTCTTACTTTATATTCATCGTGATCATGGGATTATTCATCATTATTATAGTTACCAATCAAATCATTTCATCATTTATCATCATTATCATCATCATTATTTTCATCATGATTGCAAATATTATCATTCATGAATTTGCAATTTGTTATCAGTAATTATTGCCAAATTATTGGGAGTTTTCTAGTATATATTTTTTTGCAAATTAATAAGAAATAAACCACCACAATAAAATAGTAATAACACATAATACATAAAACAATAATAAACAACGTTTTTATAATAAATTATTTTATATCATTAGCTAATAGATCGTTTAATACTGAATTATACTGTTTTTTATTAATAATTATTTGATTTTTTTTTGCCAATATAATACCAGTACCCATAATAATAATGATAAATAATAACCAAAATAATGCTTAATAACAATATTATAACCCACTAGGCATTATTATAACATACTTATAACTTTTATTTATTATCGTTTTATTACAAGAGTATAATAGATTTTTTTGGGCAATGATACTAATAATTAAGATAATACGTAATAATAATTAATAATAATAATAAGTAATAATACTAATTAATTTAATAATTAATAAATAATAATAAACTGATTAATTAATTAATAATAATAATTTTTAATAAATATTCAAATGTTATCAAAATTCTCTTTATTCTCACTTTTTTATCAGCATTTTATGTTTATGATTAATTACAATTTATGGTAAATGTAATTATCATTATTTACCTTATAATTGGCCCGAAACTCACCAAAGAAAAATCGAAAAAAAAAGGTCAATTTTTGGACGTTATTACTTCAAAGTGCTATATTCGCTAGATTTTTTGGCCGCTTTTTCGTACTTTAGGAATTTGTTTTTCATACCTGTTTTCTATATATATGGTACCACAATCCTTCTGATTATCATCATCGTTAATCATGATTATCTCAATATACGTCATTCATCATCATTTAATCCATATTATCATCATTATCATCTCATTATCATCCTTATTGCAATTATTTCTCATCCAATATTTGCAAATTGTCTCATTATTATGCCAATTAATGGAGTTATAGTAATATGTTGCAATAAGACGAAATAACACAAAACAAATAATAATAGTTAATAAAAACAATTAATAATAACATAATAACGATTTTTATAATAATTAGTTATATCATTATCTTAATTAAGTATCGTTATTTATTTACTGTCATTAATTACTGTTTATAATAATTATTTTTTGCAATTATTACTTACCAGTACAAAATAATAAATAATGAAAATAATAACCAATAATAACATGCTAATAAAAAAAACAATTTATAAACACTCAGCATTATTATTATCCATAACTAGTTACTTATTATTTATATTGATTATTATACAGGATATAAAGGTTTTTGGCACTATACTAATAATTAAAGAGAAATAGTAATAATACTAATAAATAATACTAAATAATAATAATAATAATATAATAATCTAATAATAACTAATAATTATAATAATCATGATAATAAAAATAATAATAATTAATTTAAAGTTAATATCAAATGTTATCAAATCTCTTTATTCTCAATTGTTATCATCATTAGTGGTTTATGATAATACAATTTTGGTTAATTTATTTATCATATTACCCAATAAATTGCCGAAAAAAATCACCACAAAAGAAAGCGAAAAAACGTCATTCAATTTTGGGGTATTACTATCAAAAAGGCTTATAATTTCGCTAGATTTGCCGCTTTTTGAACTTTTGGCATGTTTTTTTCGTATACCGTTTATATATATATGGGACACAATTTCCTTTATTATCATATCTTATTCATGATTGAATCATTCATGATTATCGTATCATCAGTCATTAATCATCATTATCATCATTATCATCACTAATTATCATTCATTATTGCAATGATTATCATCATTATTGCAATTGGTTATCATTATTATTGAAATATGGAGTTATTAGTATATATTTGTGCAAATAACTATAAACCACAAAAAACAATAATAATAGTAATAACAAATTAAATAATAACAATAATAACGATTTTATAATTAATATGATATCCATTATCTTGAATTAGTTGTATCGTCTACTGTAATATTACTGTATATAAATAATTATTTTTGCAATTTATATGTACCAGTACAAATTAATTAATAATGATAATAATACAATAATAATTGCTAATTAAAAACAATATTATAACCACTAGCATTTATTATTATACTTATTATTATTATTTTATCGTTATTATTTACAGATATAATAGATTTGTTTGGCAATTTACTAATAATTAAGATAAAGTAAGGACATAATAATAAAATAATTAATAATAAGATAATAAAATAAATAATAATTAATAATGATATGAATAATAATACTAATTTTAAATAAGATTTCAAAAATTTATCAAATTATTCCTTTATTCTCACTTTTATCATCATTATGTTTATGATAATACATTCGGTATTATTATCCATTAATTCCCCTAATAATGCACGAAATCCACCAAGAAACGAAAAAAAAAACGTCATTTTGGTAGTATAACTCTTCAAGGGCTATTATTTCGCTAGGAGTTTTTTTGCCGCTTTTTCGACTTTTGGGACTGTTTTTCTTTTACCGTTTTTTTTTTTATATTTAATTTATAAATGACACAATCCTCTTATTATCAATCATCGCTATCATGATTATATCATTATTTACGTAGCATCATCAATTATCATCTTTATCATCCATTATCATCATCATTATCCATCATTATTGCAATTATATCATTCATATTGCAATTGTCATCATTTATTATTGCAATTAGTGGAGTTATAGAGATATTTTGCCAATAATACTAATAAACCACAACAATACAATAGTAAAACAATAATCATAACAATAATAAAACGATTTTATAATAATTAGTAATATCCATTTATCTTAATGGTATCGGTTATTTACTGTAATTATTACTGTTATAATAATTATTTTTTGGCAATTATACTAACCAGTAACAAATAATAAGTAATGATAATAAATAACAAATGTAATAATTGCTTAATTAACAAATTATAACCCTAGGGCATATATTATTATACTTATAACTTTATTATATATTGTTATTATTCCAGATATAATAGGATTTTTTGGCAAGTATACTAATTAATTTAAGACATAATAGTAATAATAATAATAATAAAGATAAATAATAATCAATAAGGAATAATTACTAATTAAATACATAAAAATGATAATATAATAATAATTAAATTTTAATAATATTTCAAAGTTTATCAAAAAATTCTCTTTAATTCTCAACTTTTATCATACATATGTTATGATTAATACAATACTGGTAATTTAATTATTCATGTCATACCCTAATAATGCCCGAAAATCCCCAAAAAGTAAAAACAAAACCCAAACCAACTCGAAAACAACGTCATTTGGAGGGTATTACTCTCAACATAAAGGGCTATATTTTCGCTTAGATTGTGGCCGCTTTTCGGAACTTTGGGAATGTTTTTCTATGACACTTGTTTTTATATTAATATGGGGTGACACCAAGTCCTCTAATTATCATCATCGTTATTCATGATTTATGATTTTCTTTTTTCATTATTAATCGTATCATCATTTCATTTCATCATTCATATTCATCATTATTCATCATCATTCATTTTATATTTGCAATTATTATCATCATTATTGCTAATTGTTAATTTCATATTAGTGGCAATTATTGGAGTTATAGAATATTTTTTTGCAATAAATTTCACTAATAAACCACAACATAATAATAGTAATAACAATAATAATAAAAAAACAATAATAACGAAATTTTATACTAAATTATTTTATTAATCCATTATCTTAATTAGTACGTTAATTACCTGTAATTATTTACTGTATATTATTATTTTTGCAATTTATTACTACCAGTACAAATAAGACTAATGATAAATTAATAACAATAATACGCAAATCAACAAGATTATAAACCACTAGTGGCATTATTCTTCAATCATACTATACTTATTATTATTATTGTATTATACAGATATAAAGATTTTTTGGGCCAAAATTTACTAATAAATTAAGATAATAGTAATAAATAATAATAATAATAATAATTAATAACAACAGTAATAATAATAATAATAATAAGAATAATAAATTAATTGATAATAATAATTAAAAATTGTAATATATTTCAAATCGTTAGCAAAAAATGCTCTTTATTCTCAACTTTTATCATCATTATTGGTATGATAATACAAATTCTGGTAATTATTATCATTTATTTACCTTAATAATTGCCCGAAAATCCCAAAGAAATCGGAAAAACGTCATTTTAGGGAGGTATACTCTCAAAAGGCTACTATTCGCTAGATTTTGCCGCTTTTCTCGGAACTTTTGGGAATGTTTTTCTTATAACCTGTTTTATATTAGTATGGCCCCAAAACAATTCCTCTTATTTATCATCATCGTTATCATGGTTATTCCATCCATTTATTATCGTTATTCATCATCATTTCATGCATTATCAATCATTTTTATTCTCAGCATGATCATCATTATTGCAATTCATTATACATCATTTGCCCATGGTTTATCATTATTATTGCAAATTATTGGAGTTATTAGGTATATATTTTGCCAATAAATTAATATAATAACCCACAACATAAGAAATAGGTAATAACAATAAGAATAACAATTATAAACGAATTTTCTAAGAAATTATTATTATCATATCTTACTTAGTATAGTTATTTACTGTAAATTAGACTGTGATTATAATTATTTTTTTGCAATCTATTACTAACAGTACCAAAATAATTATAATGATAATAATAAACAATAATAATGCTAAATAAAACAATATATCTAACCACTGCATTTATTATTTATTATACTTATTAACTTCTATTATTATGTATTATACAGATATTAATAGGATTTGTTTGGGCAACCAAGGATACTAATAATTAAGATAATAGTAAGAAATAATAGTAAATAAATAAAAATAATTATAATAATAATAATATAAATAATATAAATTAATGATTAATAATAAATAATAATAATTTAAAAATATTCAAATGTGCTTCAATTCTCTTTATTTTCCACTGTTATTCATTCAGAATTGTTATGGATTAAATACAATTCTTGTTAATTATTATTCATTTAACCTAATAATTGGCCGAAATCACCAAAGAAAGCGGAAAAAAAAAAAAAAAACGTCAATTTGTTGGGAGTATACTCTCCAAAAAGGGGCTATATTTCGCTAGATTGTTTGCCGCTTCTTTTTCGACTTTTTGGGAAATGTTTTTTTCTTATTACCTTTTTTATATTATATATGGACACAATTCCGCTTATTTATATTCATGTTAATCATGATTATCATCATTTATTATCGGTATCATAATCATTATCATCATTACATCATTATCATTCCATCTTATTATCATATTGCAAGTATTTATCATGATTATTGCCAATGGGATGCTTATTATTGCAATTATTGGAGTTAGTATATATTTTTGCAAATAATACTAATAAAACCACAAACAATAATAATAGTAATACAATAATAATAAACAATTTAATAAACGATTTATAATTAAATTATTATATTCATTATCTTAATTAGTATCGGTTATTACTGTAATTAATTGACTGTTATAATAATATTTTTTGCAATTCTCACTACCAGTACCAAATAATATAATGAGAAATAAATAAAACAATAATAATGCTAATAACAATATTAAACCCCACTGGGAATTATTATTCATTATTATTATTCCTTATACGTATATATATGTTTAATTATTAACAGATATAATAGATTTTTGGCAAATTATACTAATAATTAAGATATATTTAATAAAATAATAATAAAAATAATATAATAAATAATTTAATAATAATAATAATAAGAATTAATAAATAAGAATGAATAATAATTAATAAAATAATTAATTTGAATAAATATTCAAAATGTTACAAAATTTCTTATTCCACTTGATCATCATTATTGTTATGGATTAATACATTTGTTCATATTATCATTATTACCCCTAATAATGCCGAAAAAATCAACCAAAAGGAAAAATCGAAAAAAAAACACGTCCATTGGAGGTCTACTTCCAAAAGCGCTATATTCGCGAGATTTTGCGGCTTCCGACTTTTGGGAATGTTTGTTTTCTATACCTTTTTTATATTATATATGGGACACCAATTGATTCTTCTATTATCCTCATCGTTATCCTGCTTATCCATCATTTACTTACGTTATCATCATCATTATCAATCATTATTCATCATCATTATATCATTATTGCAATATTATCATTCATTATTGCAATGTATCATTTATTATTGCAATTATTGGGAGTTATAGATTATATTTGTGCAAATAATACTAAAGAACCCAACAAATAATAATAGTAAATAAACAATATATACTAACAATTAATACACGATTTTATAAATAATATTTATCGTATTCTTAATTAGTAATCGTTATTTACTGTAATTATTGACTGTTTAATTAATTATTTTTGGCAATTTATACTACCAGTACAAAAATAATAATAAATGATAATTAATAAACAATAATAATGCTTAATAACAATATTATAACCACTAGGCTTATTATGATATACTTTATTACGTTATTCGTATGATTGTTATTATTACAGATTGTAAATAGATTTTGGCACATTATTACTAATAATTAGATAATAGTACTAAAAAATAATAATAATAATAATAATAATAATAAGAATAAATAATAAGAATAATAATATAATGATAATTAATAAGAATAATAATTAAATATATTCAAATGGTTATCAAAATCTCTTTTATCTCACTTTTATAATCATTATGTTATGATTAATTAAAATATGGTAATTTATTATCATTATACCCTAATAATGCCGAAAAGCATCCAAAGAAAATCGAAAAAACGTCATTTTGGAGATTACTCTCAAAAAAGGGCTATATTTCGCTAGAATTTGGCCGCTTTTTTTCGGGACTTTTGGGAAATGTTTTTCTTTTATATACTTTTTTTATTAAGATGGGGGGTGACAAACCAAATTCCTCTATATCATCATCGTGATCATGATTATCAGCATTATTATCGTTATTCATCATCATTATCAGCAGTATCATCATTAATAATCATCATTATCATCCATTTATTGCAAAATTTTATGTAATCATTATTGCAAAATTGTTATTCATATATTGCAATTAGTGGAGGTATGAGTAAAATTTTTGCCCAATAAATACTAATATACCCCACAACAAAAAAATTAATAGTAATAACAAATAATTAATCAACAATAATAAAACGAATTTTTATTAATAATTATTTATATCATTATCTAATTAGTAATTTCGGTTATTACTGTTAAATTATACTGTGATAATAATTATTTTTTGCAAAGAGTAATAATACCCAGTACAAATAATAAATAACATGCATAATAAATAACAATAATAAGGCTAAAACCAATTATTATAAACACTAGCATATATTATTATTATACCTTATTTACTTATATTATGCTTGTTATTATTACAGACTATAATAGATTTTTTGGCAATTATACTTAAATAAATTAAGATAATAGTATAATAATAATAATAATTAATAATATAAATATAATAATATTAATAATAATAAACTAATAATAATAATAATAATAATAATTTTTAATAATAATATTCAAAATGTATCAAACATTCTCTTTATTCTCAATTTTTATCATCAGATGTGATGATTAGACAATTCTGGGTAAAGTATTATTCATTATTACCCTAATAATTGCCGAAATCACCAAGGACAATCGAAAAAAAAAAAGTTTCATTTTTTGGGAAGATACTCTCAAAAAGGGCTATATTTCGCTAGAATTTTGCCGCAGTTTCGGGGACTTTTTTGGGAATGTTTTTCTTATAACCTTTTTTCTATTATATATGGGACCAACAATTTGTTCCTGTATATCATCATCGTTATCCATGATTATCATCCTATATCGTTTTCTCCATACATTATTCAATCATTATTCATTCATTATCATCCATCATTATCATCATATTGCATTATTATCATCATTCATTATTTGCAAGGTTATTCATTCATTATGTTGCAAATTATTGAGAGGTATAGTATCATAGTTTGCAATAAATACTAATAAAAACCACAAACAATAAATATTGTATAAACAATAATTAAAACAATAATAAAGATTTTATAATAATTATTTATATCATATTCTTTAATTAGTATTCTTTTACGTAATTGTACGCTATAATAAATTATTTTTCAATTCAACCAGGTTTACAAATAATAATAATGATAATAATAACCCTAATTAATGTAATAAACCAATATTTAAAAACCACTAGTCATATTAGTTTATTATACTTTATACTTCTTATTTATTATTGTATATTTACAGATATAATAGATTTTTTGGGGCAATTGATCCTTAATAATTCAGATAATAGTAAATAATAAATACTAAATAATCCTACTAAATAATAATAATAATAATAATAATAATAATACATAATAATATGTTAATAATAATAATAATAAATTTTTAATAATATCAAATGTTATCAAAAATTCATCTTATTCTCACTTTTATTCATCATTATTGTTATGAGTTAATACAATTATGTAAAAATTATTATCATATACCCTAAATAATGCCGAAAATCAACCAAGGAAATCGAAAAAAACGTTTATTTTGGGGAGAAGTATTACTCTCAAAAGGTAATATTTCGCTACGATTTTTGCCGCTTTTCGGACTTTGGGGAATGTTTTTTTTCTATAAACCTTTTTTATATGATATATGGGGGAACCAATTCCTATAATTCATCAATCGGTATCATGATTACATCATTATTATCGTCTCATATCATTAGTCATTCATTATCATTCATTATCATTCATCATTATCAAATTCAATTATTGGCAATTATTATAATTCATTATTGCATGTTATCATTTATTATTGCAAATATTGGGTATAGGGTAAATATATTTTGCAATAATACCATAACCCCCAAACCAAAACAATAATAGTAGTAATAACAATAATAATAACAATAATAAACGAATTTTATAATTATTTAATTTATAGTTCATTCATCTTAATTAGTTATCGGTTATTACTGTTTTAATTATTCACTGTTATAAGAATTATTTTTGCAATTATACTGTACCCAGTTACACATAATAATATGATATATAATACAATTAATAATGCAATAAAACAATTATCTAAACAACTAAGCATTATTATTATATACTTAACTATTACTTATACTTTTGTATGATTGTATTATTTACCGATATAATAGATTTTTTTTTGGCCAATATACTAATTAATTAAGAGAAATAGTAAAATATAATTAATAATAATAAATAATAATACTAATAATAATAATAATAGTTAATAAAAGAAATGAAATAATAAAATTAATAATATTTTAATTAATATTCCAAATGTTAATTCAAAATTCTCCTTAATCTCACTGTTTATTCCTCATGATTTTTTTTTTTATGATTAATACCATTCGGGGAAATTATTATCATTTATACCCTAATAATGCCGGAAACAACAAAAAGAAAATCGAAAAAAAACGTGCATTTTGGAGTATACCTCTCAAAAAGGTGCTATTATCGGCTAGGGATTTGCCGCTTTTTTCGACTTTTGGGGAATGTTTTTCTATACCTTGTTATATTTATATTTGTTTATGGGGAAACAATTCCTCTTATTTATCATTCCATCGTTATTTCCATGAATCATTCATATTATGTTACTCATCACATTATCATCATTATCCTCATCACTTTGATCATCATGTATTGCAATTATTATCATCATGATTTCAATTGTGGATCATTATTATTGCAAATTATTGGAGTGATAGTATATATTTTGTAATAATACTTTAATAACCACAACATAATAAAGTAATAACAATAATAAATAAACAATAATAACGATTTTTATAATAATTATTTTATATCATTATCTTACTTAGTATCGTTATTACTGTAATTATTTAGTTATACTAATATTTTTTTGCCAATTATATACCAGTACAAATAATAATAATTGATAATAATAACAAACAATTAATAAATGCTAATAACAATATTATAACCCACTAGCATTATTATTTAGTATACTTAACTTATTAATATGGTTAATTTACTAGATTAATAGATTTTTTTGGACAAATTAACTAATATTAATTAAAAGATAATAGTAATAATAATAATAATAATAATAATAATAATAGAATATAATAATAGTAATAAAATATGATTAATAATATAATAATAATTTTGAAATATTAAAAGTTAATAATATTAATATTCAAATTTTTACTCTTGATCTAATCATTTTTTATATTTTTATCAATCTGTAATTATATCATATTTCCTATTAAATTCAATCATTTCGTTATCATGGATTATCATCATTATTATGCTTTATCATTCATCATTAGCATCATTATCATTCATTATCATCACATTATTCCATTCATTATTGCAAATTATGATCTCATATTATTGCAATGTTAGTCAATAGTATTGCAATATTGGGAGTTTATTAGGATATATTTTGGCAATAATAAGTAACTAATAAACCACAACAATAACTAATAGGTAAAATAAAACAATAATAATAAAACAATAAGAACGATTGTATAATAAATAATTATATCCAATTATTTTCTTAATTAGTATCGTACTGTGGTTAATTATTTACTTGTTCGAATAATAATTTTGCAATTTAATTACTAACCAGTACCAAATAATAATAATGATTAATACATAAAAAACACTTATAAATGCTAATAAAAACAAAATATTCACGAACCACTAGCAGTTAATTATGATTCTTAATTATACTATTATTATTATTGGTAATATTACAGAGATAATAGATTTTTTGGCACCAATTATACTAATAATACAGATAATAAGTACTAAATAATAATTAATATACTAATAATAATAATATAATAATAAATTAATAATAATAATAATGAATGAGTAATAATAATAAATAATAAATTGAATAATATTCAAAAATGTTATCAAAAATTCTCGGTATTATCAACTGTTACATCCATTATTGTATTGATTAATGACAAATTTTCTGGAAAATTATTATTCATTATTACCCTAATAAATTGCCGAAATCACCAAAGAAATCGAAAAAACGTCATTTTGGCGATACTCTCAAAAATGCTCGATTTTCCCCCCCCCCCCCCCGTGCTAGATTTTGCGCTTTTTCGGATTGGACTTTGGGAAATGTTTTTTTCTATTACTTTTATATTTAGATGGAAACCAATGCTATTATCTCATTCATTTCGTTATCATGGGATTATTCCTCATATATGTCGGTTCTCATCATCATTAATCATCATATTCCACTCAGTATCATCCATCCAATTATTCATCATTATGCAACTATATCAATTCCATTTATTGCAATTGTCATCATTATTATTTTGCAAATTTATTGGAGTTAATAGTATAGAGTTTTGTGGCAATAATACTAATAAACCACAACAATAATAATAGCTAATAAACAATAATAATATTCAAGAAATTAACGATTTATAATAAATTATTTATATATATTAATAGTACGTATTACTGTAATTATTACTGGTTATAAATAATATTTTTGCAATATTATACTACCAGTTACAATAAATACTAATGATTAATAATAAACAATAATCTGCTAATAAAACAAATTATAAAACCCACAACTTTAGGGCATTATTATTATTATACTTAGACTTATTTATTAGTATGTTATTATTTACAGATATTAATAGGGATTTTTTGGCCAAATACTAATAACATTAAGGATAAATAGAAAATAATAATAATAAATACTAATAATACTAAATAATAATAATAATAATCAATCTTAATAAAATAATAAGATAATAAGAATAAAAAATAATTTTAACTTAATATTCAAATGTTATCACAAAATCTCCTGATTTCTCACTTTATCACATTATTTATGGATTTAAATACCAATTATGGTTAATTATTATCATGATTACCATAATAATTGCCCGAAAAATCAACCAAGGGAAATCGAAAAAACGGTCCATTTGGAGTATACTCTCAAAAGGCTATATTTCGCTAGATTTTGCCGCTTTTTCGACTTTTGGGAATGTTTTTCTTATACCTTTTTTATATTATATATGGACACAATTCCTCTTATTATCATCATCGTTATCATGATTATCATCATTATTATCGTTATCATCATCATTATCATCATTATCATCATTATCATCATCATTATCATCATTATTGCAATTATTATCATCATTATTGCAATTGTTATCATTATTATTGCAATTATTGGAGTTATAGTATATATTTTTGCAATAATACTAATAACCACAACAATAATAATAGTAATAACAATAATAATAACAATAATAACGATTTTATAATAATTATTTATATCATTATCTTAATTAGTATCGTTATTACTGTAATTATTACTGTTATAATAATTATTTTTGCAATTATACTACCAGTACAAATAATAATAATGATAATAATAACAATAATAATACTAATAACAATATTATAACCACTAGCATTATTATTATTATACTTATACTTATTATTATTATTGTTATTATTACAGATATAATAGATTTTTTGGCAATTATACTAATAATTAAGATAATAGTAATAATAATAATAATAATAATAATAATAATAATAATAATAATAATAATAATAATAATAATAATAATAATAATTTTAATAATATTCAAATGTTATCAAAATTCTCTTTATTCTCACTTTTATCATCATTATTGTTATGATTAATACAATTCTGGTAATTATTATCATTATTACCCTAATAATTGCCGAAATCACCAAAGAAATCGAAAAAACGTCATTTTGGAGTATACTCTCAAAAGGCTATATTTCGCTAGATTTTGCCGCTTTTTCGACTTTGGGAATGTTTTTTCTTATACCTTTTTTATATTATATATGGACACAATTCCTCTTATTATCATCATCGTTATCATGATTATCATCATTATTATCGTTATCATCATCATTATCATCATTATCATCATTATCATCATCATTATCATCATTATTGCAATTATTATCATCATTATTGCAATTGTTATCATATCATTGCAATTATGGGAAGTATAGTATAGATTTTTGCAATAATACCTAATAACCAAACAAAATAATAGGTAATAACAATAATAATAACAATAATAACGATTTTATAAAATTATAATCATTATCTAATTCGTATGAGACTGTTAATATTACTGTTATAAAATTATTTTTGCAAATAATACCCAGTACAAATTAATAATTAATGATAATAATAACAATGATAATACTAATAAACAATATTATAACCACTAGCATTATTATTATTATACTTACTTATTATATTATTGTTATATTACAGATATAATAGATTTTTTGGCAATTATACTAATCAATTAAAGATCAATAGTAATATATAATAATAATATAATAAAATAATAATAATTAAGAATAATAATAAAATAATAATAATACTAATAATAATTAATATATGATAATAATAATAATAATAATTTAATAATAATATTCAAAGTTATCAACATTCTCTTATTCTCACTTTTATCATTCATTATTGTTATGATTAATTACATTATGGTAATTATTATCATTATACCAATTTTAATCATTATTACCCTAATAATTGCCGAAATCACCAAGAAATCGAAAGAAACGTCATTTGGCGTAGACTCTCAAAAGGCTATATATTCGCTAGATTTGGCCGCTTTTTCGATTTTGGAATGTGTTTTTTTCTATACCTTTTTTATATTATATATGGACACAATTCCTGTTTATTATCTCATCTTACATGATTATCTCATTATTATAGTCATCATCATCATTATCATCATCATCATCATTTATCATCATTATTGCAATTATTACCATCATATTGAATTGTTATCATTATTATTGCAATTATTGGAGTTATAGTATCTATTTTTGCAATAATACTAATACCACAACAATCATAATATAATAACAATAATAATAACATAAAACGATTTTATAATAATTATTTATATCATTATCTTAATTAGTATCGTTATTACTGTAATTATACTGTTGTAATAATTATCTTTTGCAAGTATCCTACTAGACCAATAATAATAATTATATAATCACAATAATAATACGACTAACAATATTATAAACACTAGCAATTATTTATTATTATACTTATACTTATTATTATTATTGTTATTATTCAGTTATTATAGATTTTTGGCACTAATACTAATATTAAGATAATAGTAATATAAATAATAATATACATAATAATAATATAATAATAATATAATAATAATAATAATATTGATAATATTCAATGTTATCAAATTCTCTTTATTCTCACTTTTTATCATCATATTGTTATGTTAATACAATTCTGGTATTATTATCATTATTTACCCTAATAATTGCCGAAATCACCAAAGAAATCGAAAAAACTCATTTTAGAGTATACTCTCAAAAGCCTATATTTCGCATAGATTTTTTGCCGCTTTTTTCGACTTTTGGGAATGGTTTTCTTATACCTTTTTTATATTATTATGGACACAATTGCCTGTTATTACCATCACTTATCATGATTATCACATTATTATCGTTTATCATCATCATTATCATCATTATCATCATTTATCATCATCATTATCCTCATTTTGCAATTATACCATCATTATTGCAATGTTATCATTATTTTTGCAATTATTGGAGTTATAGTATATATTATTTGAAATAATACTACTAACCAAACAATAATAATAGTAATAAACATAATAACGATTTTATAATAATTATTATTCATTAATCTTAATTAGTAATCGTTTTACTGTAATTATTACTGTGATATAATTAAAATCCCTTTGCAAGTATACTACCAGTCCAAATATAATAATGATAATAATAACATCATAATACGAATAACATATGTATCACCACCATAGCATTATTATTATTATACTTTCTTATTTTTTATTATTGTTATTATTCATGTTATATAGATTTTTTTGGATAATACTAATTAGAGTAAGATATATAATAATAATAATAATAATAATGATAATAATAATATAATAATATAATAATAATAATAATAATCATAATAATAAATATTAATAATATTCAAATGTTATCAAAACTTCTCTTTATTCTCACTTTTATCATCATTGTGTTATGAGTAATACAATTCTGGTAATAATTAACATTATTACCCTAAAATTGCGAAATCACCAAAGAAATCGAAAACGTCATTTTGGGGATTATCTCTCCAGGCGATATTTCGCTAGATTTTGCCGCTTTTTCGACTTTTGGGATGTTTTTTCTTATACCTTGTTTTATATTTATTGACCACAATTCCTGTATTATCTCATCATTATCATGATTATCATCATTATTATCGTTAACATCATCAATAACATCATTATCATCATTATCATAATCATTATCATCAATTTGCAATTATTACCATCATTATTGGCAATGGTTTCATATTATTGAATTATTGAGTTATAGTATATGATTTTTGCATAATACTATAACCACAACAATAATAATAGTATAACAATAAATAAAACAATAAATAACGATTTTTATAATAATTACTTTAAATATCCTTATCTTAATTAGTATCCGTTATCTAGAATTAATTACTGTTATAAAATTTATCTTTTTGCAATTTCGACCATTCCAAATAATAATAATGATAATAATAACAATAATAATACGAATAACAATATTATAACCACTAGCATTATTATTATTATACTTATACTTATTATTATTCTTGTTATTATTACAGTTATAATAGATTTTTTGGCAAGAATACTAATAATATAAGATAATATTACTAATATAATAATAATAATAATAATAATTATAATATAATAATAATAATATAATAATGAAAATATATTAATAATATGCAAATGTTATTCAAAATTCTCTTTATTCTCACTTTTATCATCATTTATTGTTAGGATTAATACCATTCTGGTAATATATTATAGTAGTACCCTAAATTGCCGAAATCACCAAAGAAATCGAAAAAACGTCATTTTTGGAGTATAATCTCCAAGGCTTATATTTCGCTAAGATTTTGCCAGCTTATTTTTTCGACTTTTGGGATGTTTTTCTTAACCTTTTTTATATTATATATGGACGACAATTCCTTTATTATCATCATCATTATCATGATTATCATCATTATATCGTTATCATCATCATATCAATCTTATCATCATTATCATCACATCATTACATCATTATTGCAATTATACCATCATTATTGCAATGTTATCATTATTATGTGCAATTATTGGAGTTATAGTATATTTTTGGCAATAATACTAATAACCAAACCATAATAATGTAATAACAATAATACATACAATGAAAATAACGATTTTTATAATATTATTTATTCATTATCTTATTAGTTAGCGTTTTATTACTGTTAATTATTACTGTTATAATAATTATCTTACAATTATACTACCATCAAATATAATAATGATATAAACAATAATAATACGAATAACAATATTATAACCACTAGTCATTTTATTATTATCTTATACTTTTATTATTATTGTTATTATTAACAGTATAATAGATTTTTTGGCAAATAATACTAATAATTAAGATAATAGTAAATAATAATAATAATAATAATAATATAGTAATAATAATAATAAATAATAATAATTATAATATTCAAATGTTTCAAAATTCTCGTTATTCTCACTTGTATCATCATTATTGTTATGATTAAATAGAATTCTGGAATTATGATAATTATTACCCTAATAATTGCGAAATCACCAAAGAAATAATCGAAAAAAAAACGTCATTTTGGAGTATACTCTCAAAGGTCTTATATTTCGCTAGAATTTTTGCCGGCTTTTTTTCGCTTTTGGGAATGTTTTTCTTATACCTTTTTATATTATATATGGACACATTCCCTGTTATTATCAGCATCAATATCATGATTAATCATCATTATTATCGTTATCAGCATCATTATCATCATTATCATCATCATTATCCCCATTATTGCATTATTACCATCATTATTTGCAATTGTTATCATTATTATGCAATTATTGGAGTTGTATAGTATATATTTTTGCAATAATACTATAACCACACCATAATCATAGTCTTACAATAATTAATAACATAATAACGCTTTATAATAATTATTTATATCATTATCTTATTAGTATCGTTATTTCTGTAATTATTACTGTTATAATAATTATCTTTGCAATTATACTACCAGTCCAAATAATATAATGATATATAACAATATAATACGAATAACAATATTATAACCACTATCATTATTATTATTATTCTTATACTTATTATTTATTATGTTAATTATTACAGTATACTAGATTTTTGGCAATAATACTAATAATTAAGATAATAGTAATAATAATAATAATAATATAATAATAAGAAATAATAATTTAATATATTCAAATGTTATGAAATTCCTTTATTCTCACTTGTATCATCATTATTTTTATGAATTAATACAAATTCTGGAATTATTATCATTTTTACCCTATTTGCCGAAATCACCAAAGAATCGGGAAAAAACGTCATTTGGAGTATACCTCAAAGGCTATATTTCGCTAGATTTTGCCGCTTTTTTCACTTTTTGGAATGTTTTTCTTATACCTTTTTTATATTATATATGGACACATTCCTGTTATTATCATCATCATTATATCATGGATTATCATCTTATATCGTTATCATCATCATTATCATCATTATCATCTGTTATCATCATCATTATCATCATTATTGCAATTATTACCATCATTATTGCGATTGTTATCATTATTATTGCAATTATTGGAGTTATAGTATATATTTTTGCAATAATACTAATAACCACAACATAATAATAGTAATAACAATAATAATAACATAATAACGATTTTATAATAATTATTTATATCATTATCTTAATTAGTATCGTTATTACTGTAATTATTACTTGTTTATAGATAATTACTTTGCATTATACTACCCGTCCAATATATAAGATAATAATAACAATAATAATCGATAACAATATTAATAACCACTAGCAATTATTATTTTATACTTATACTTTATTATTATTATTGTTATTTATTACAGTTTAATAGATTTTTTGGCAATATACTATAATTCAGAATATAGTAATAATACTATAATAATAATAATAATAATAAGATTAATAATATTCAAATGTTATCAAATTCTCTTATTCCTCACTTATCATCATTATTTGTTATGATTAATACAATTCTGGTTTATTATCATTATTACCCTAATAATTGCCGAACTCACCAAGACATCGAAAACACGTCCATTTTGGAGTATACTCTCAAAGGCTATATTTCGCTAGATTTTGCCGCTTTTTCGACTTTGGGAAATTTTTTCTTATACTTTTATATTATAGATGGACACAATTCCGGTTTATTATCTCATCGTATCATGATTATCATCATTATTATCGTTATTCATCATCATTATCATCATTATCATCATTATCATCTCATTATCTCATTATTGCAATTATTACCATCATTATTGCATTGTTATCATTTTATTGCCAATTATTGGAGTTATAGTCTCTATTTTTGCAATATACTAATAACCACAACAATAATATAGTAATAACAATAATAATACCAGTAATAACGATTTATAATAATTATTTTATATCATTTATTTATTAGTATCGTTATTACTTTATTATTACTGTTAATAATAATTATCTTTGCAATTATACTACCAGTCCAATAATAATAATGATAATAATAACAATATAATACGACTAGCAATCTTTAGAACCCTAGCATTATTATTATTATTACTTATACTTAATATTATTATTGTTTATTATATACAGTTATAATAGGGATTTTTTTGGCAATATACTAGAATTAAGATAATATAAAATAAATAATATAATAATAATAATAATAAAAATAATAATAATATAAAATAATAATAATATAATATTAATAATATTCAAATGTTCTTCAAAATTCTATTTATTCTCACTTTTTATCTCATTAATTGTTTATATTATACAATTCCTGGTAATTATTATCATTTTACCCAATACTTGCCGAAATCACCAAAGAAATCGAAAAAAACTTCATTTTGGGTATACTCTCAAAAGGCTATATTTTTCGCTAGATTTTTGCCGTTTTTCGACTTTTTGGGAAGGTTTTCTTATACTTTTTTATATTATATCTGGACACATGCTGTTATTATCCATCATCAATATCATGAATTATCACATTTATTATCGTTTATCATCATCTTATCACATTATCATCATTATCATCATCATTATCATATTATTGCAATTTATTCCCATCATTATGGCATTGTTATCATTATTATTGCAATTATTGGAGTTATAGTATATATTTTTGCAATAATACTAATAACCACAACAATAATAATAGTAATAACAATAATAATAACAATAATAACGATTTTATAATAATTATTTATATCATTATCTTAATTAGTATCGTTATTACTGTAATTATTACTGTTATAATAATTATCTTTGCAATTATACTACCAGTCCAAATAATAATAATGATAATAATAACAATAATAATACGAATAACAATATTATAACCACTAGCATTATTATTATTATACTTATACTTATTATTATTATTGTTATTATTACAGTTATAATAGATTTTTTGGCAATAATACTAATAATTAAGATAATAGTTAATATAAATAATAATAATAATAATAATAATAATATTAATAATATTCAAATGTTATCAAAATTCTCTTTATTCTCACTTTTATCATCATTATTGTTATGATTAATACAATTCTGGTAATTATTATCATTATTACCCTAATAATTGCCGAAATCACCAAAGAAATCGAAAAAACGTCATTTTGGAGTATACTCTCAAAAGGCTATATTTCGCTAGATTTTGCCGCTTTTTCGACTTTTGGGAATGTTTTTCTTATACCTTTTTTATATTATATATGGACACAATTCATGTTATTATCATCATCATTATATGATTATCATTATTAAAGTTATCATATCAATTACATCATTATCATCATTATTCATATTAATATCATTATTACAATTATTACCATTATTATCAATTGTTATCATTATTATTTAATTAGGAGTTATATGTATTATTTTTGCAATAATACTAATAACCATTAAAATAAAATATAATACAATAATAATAACAGTAATAATTTATAATAATATTATTTATATCATTATTTAATTAGTACGTTATTACTGTAATTATTATGTTTATAATAATTATCTTTGCAATTATACTACATCCAAATAATAATAATATAATAATAAATAATAATACAATACATATTATAAACCACTAATTATTAATTAATATACTTATATTATTATTAGTATTTTTATTTACATTATAATAGATTTTTTGGAATAATACTAATAATTTGATAATATTAATAATATTATATAATTATAATACAATAATAATATAATAATATCATATTATAATATAAATAGATAATTCTAATATTATAATTTCAATGTTTCAAATTTTTTATTCTATTTTATCATATTTGCATTTTTAATTATACATTAATATTATCATTATTATCCTAATAATGTCCATATATCAAAAATCATAAAAACGTCATTTGATATATCTCAAGTATATTTCTAGATTTTGCATTTTTCAATTTTGGAATTTTTTAACTTTTAATATATTAAATATAATGATCAAATATCTTTATATATATCATATTATATGATTATTATCATTATTATTTATCATATCATTATATTATTATTAATATATATATATTTTCAATTATTCACATTAATTAACATATAATTAAAATATATATTATTAAATATTACAATTATTATTATATCATATTTAATTAATATTAATATATGTAATATTACTATATAATAATTATTTTGCAATTTATATACCATCCAAATAAATAATAATATATCATTCAATATATACGAATATCATATTTACACTAGCATTATTATTTTATACTTATACTTATTATTATTATTGTTATTATTCATTAAATAGAATTTTTGGCATATATAATTTAAGCATATATGAATAATTATAATAATATTATGAAATAATAATAACTAATAATAATATAATGACAAATATATAAAATTAATAATATTATAATATATTAATGTTATACATAATTTCTTTATTCTCACTTTTATCATCATTATTTCATTGATTATTACAATTCGGTAATTATTATCATTATTACCCTAATATATTGCCGAAATCAACAAAATAAAACTCATTTTGAGTATACTCTCAAAAGTAAAATTTGCTAGATTTTGTCGCATTTTTCAATTTTGGGAATGTTTTTATTATACCTTTTTTATATTATATATGGACACAATCTGTTATAATCATCATATTCATGATTATCATTCATTATTATCGTTATCATCATCATTATCATCATTATCATCATTATATCATCATTATCATCATTATTGCAATTATTACCATCATTTATGCAAATTGTTATCATTATTATTGCAATTATTGGAGTTATAGTATATATATTTTTGCAATAATACTAATAACCCAACAATTAATAATAGTAATAACAATAATAATACAATAATAAGATTTTATATAATTTTTATATCATTATCTTAATTTATCGTTATTACTGTAATTATTACTGTTTTTTTAATATTATCTTTGCAATTAGACTACCAGTCAAATAATCCTATGAATAATAATAACAATAAATACGAATACGATATTTAACCACTACAATTATTATTATTATACTTAATACTTAATTTAAATTATTATTGTTATTATTACAGTTATAATAGATTTTTGCAATAATACTAATAATTAAGATAATAGTAATAATAATAATAATAATAATAATATAATAATAATACATATAATATAATAATAATAATAATTAATATAATAATATTAATATATTCAAATGTTATCAAAAGTCTCTTTATTTCTCACTTTTATCATCATTATTGTTATGATTGAATACAATTTCTGGTTAATTATTATCATATGACCCTAATATTGCCGAAATCACCAAAAATCGAAATAACCGTCTTTTGGAGTATATCTCCAAAAGGCTATATTTCGGCTAGGATTTGCTGCGTTTCGACTTTTGGGATGTTTTTTCTTATACCTTTTTTATATATATATGGCACAATTTCCTGTTATTATCATCATCCTTTATCATGATTATCATCATTATTTAATCGTTATCATCATCATTATCATCATTGTCATCATTATCTCATCATTATCATCATTATTGCAATTATTACCATCATTATTGCAATTGTTACATTTATTATTGCAATTATTGGGAGGTTATCGTATATATTTTTGCAAATGCTACTATAACCCCACATAATAAGAGTAATAACAATATAAAGAACAATAATACGATTTTATAATAATATTTATATCATTATCTTTTACATTAGTATCGTTATATTACTGGTAATTATTACTGTTATAATAATTATCTTTGCAATTATACTACCAGTCCAGAATAATAATATGATAATGAATAACATATTAACGAATAACAATATTATAACCCTAGCATTATTATTATTATACTATACTTATTATTATTATTGTTATTATACAGTTATATAGATTTTTTGCAATAATACTAATAATTAAGATCATAGTAATAATAATATAATAATAATAATAATAATAATATAATCATATATAATAATTATAATAAATAATAATAATAATAATATTAATATATCAAATTTATCAATTCTCTTTTTTCTCACTTTTATCATCATTATTGTGTATGATTATACAATTCTGGTAATCAATATTCATTATTCCCCTAATATTGCCGAAATCCACAAAGAAATCGAAAAACGTCCATTTTGTAGTATACTCTCAAAAGGCTATATTTCGCTAGCTTTTTTGCCGCTTTTTTTCGACTTTTGGAATGTTTTCTTATACTTTTTATATTATATATGGACACAATCTGTGATTATCATCATCATTTTATCATGGATCATCATTAGTATCGGTATCATCATCATTATCTCATTATCATCATCATTATCATCATTATTGGCAATTATTACCATCATTATTGCATTTGTTATCATTATTATTGCAATTAGGGAGTTATAGTATATATTTTGCAATAATACTATACCACAACAATAAATAATAGTAATAACATAATAATAACAATAAACGATTTAAAATAATGTATTTATATCATTATCTTAATTTAGTATCGTTTATACTGTAATTATTACTGTTATAATAATTATGCTTTGCAGTTATACTACCAGTCAAATAATAATAATGATATATAACAATAATAATACAGAATAACCTATTAACCACAGCATTATTATTTTATACTTATACTATTATTATTAGTGTTATATTACAGTTATATAGATTTTTTTTTGGCAATAATACAATAATTAGATAAATAGTATAATAAATAATATAATAATAATAATAATAATTAATAATAATAATAATAATAATAATGGATATTAGTAATAGTCAAATGTTTATCAAAAATCTCTTTATTCCCTTTTATCATCATTATTGTTATGATTATACAATTCTGGTATTATTATCATTATTACCCTAATATTGCGAATCACCAAGAAATCAAAAACGTCATTTTGGAGTATACCTTCAAAAGGGCTATATTTCGCTAGTATTTTGCCGCTTTTTCGACTTTTGGGAATGTTTTTCTTATACCTTTTTTATATTATATATGGACACAATTCCTGTTATTATCATCATCATTATCATGATTATCATCATTATTATCGTTATCATCATCATTATCATCATTATCATCATTTATCATCATTATCATCATTATTGCAATTATTACCATCATTATTGCAATTGTTATCATTATTATTGCAATTATTGGAGTTATAGTATATATTTTTGCAATAATACTAATAACCACAACTAATATAATAGTAATAACAATAATAATAACAATAATAACGATTTTTAATAATTATTTATATCATTATCTTAATTAGATCGTTATTACTGTAATTATTACTGTTTAATATTTCTTTGCAATTATACTACCAGTCAATAATAATAAGATAATAATAAATAATAATACGATAACATATTATAACCACTAGCATTATTATTATTATACTTATACTTATTATTATTATTGTTATTATTACAGTTATAATAATTTTTTTGGCATAACTAATAATTAGATATAGTATAATAATAATATAATATAATAATAATAATAATAATAATATATAATAATAATAATAAATAATAATAATATTGAATAATATTCGTAATACATATTACCCTAAAATTCCACAAATCATCATTTTGGAATTAACAATCTATTTAATATTATCACCACTAGCATTTATCATATTCAAATGGTATACTAGATTTATT